>NW_024608408.1:50000-61425 GCF_018296145.1 Oncorhynchus tshawytscha | reverse complement strand
CCCAGGAGTCTATAGAGAGCACCAACACCACCATTGAGGACGAGGATGTCAAAGGTAGAGACACTTGTCTGTCCCCTTCTCTCTCTCTCTCTTCATCTTTCTGTCTCTCTCTATCTTTGTCTCTGTCCCCTTCTGTCTCTATCTTTGTCTGGCTGTCGCCCTCTCTCTCCTTCCATCTGTCTTTCAAACCTCTCCTTTCACTCTGACCTTCAGCTACCTCCTCCTCCTCCTCTTCCTCCTCCTCTTCCTCCTCCTCCTCCTCCTCCTCTTCCTCCTCTTCCTCTTCTTCCTCCTCCTCTTCCTCCTCTTCCTCCTCCTCCTCTTCCTCCTGATGATTGAGACTCCATATACATGATGTATTGATGTATTTATTGAACACACTTACCTGTTATCTTTTCTTTCTGTGAATGGAACTATTTTATACATTAACCCCCCCACCACCCCCACCACCCCACCCCCTACACACACACCTGCCCTCTCTGCCAGTCCTCTGTTTTGGGAACTTGGTGGGTAGTGTGTGGAGCTCTAAGGGTCGTTCCACTCAGTCCTCTGAGCCCAGGCAGACTCCCTCCTCTTCAGGACAGAGTAAGTCCCCTGGCTATGCCCCCCCCTCGTACCCCAGCCAGTGTCCCACTGGGTCTCTCCTCAACTACTCTGGAGAAACCAGTCCCCCTGTCCACTGTCTCCTGTGTCTCCCCTCAACCACTCTGGAGAAACCAGTCCCCCTGTCCACTGTCTCCTGTGTCTCCCCTCAACCATGCCAGAGAAACCTGTCCCCCTGTCCACTGTCTCCTGGGTCTCTCCTCAACCACTCCGGAGAAACCTGTCCTCCTGTCCACTGTCTCCTGTGTCTCCCCTCAACCACTCCGGAGAAACCTGTCCCCCTGTCCACTGTCTCCTGTGTCTTTCCTCAACCACTTTGGAGAAACCTGTTTCCTGGGTCTCTCCTCAACCACTATGGAGAAACTTGTTTCCTGGGTCTCTCCTCAACCACTCTGGAGAAACCTGTCCACTGTCTCCTGGGTCTCTCCTCAACCACTATGGAGAAACTTGTTTCCTGGGTCTCTCCTCAACCACTCTGGAGAAACCTGTCCACTGTCTCCTGGGTCTCCCCACAACCACTCTGGAGAAACCTGTCCACTGTCTCCTGGGTCTCTCCTCAACCACTCTGGAGAAACCTGTCCCCTGCCTCTCCTGAACCACTCTGGAGAAACCTGTCCACTGCCCACTGCCTCTCTTGAACCACTCTGGAGAAACCTGTCCACTGTCAACTGTTTCCTGGGTCTCTCCTCAACCTCTCTGGAGAAACCTGTCCACTGTCTCCTGGGTCTTTCCTCAATCACCCTGGAGAAACCTGTGTCCTGTCCACTGGGTCTCCCCTCAAACACTCTGAAGAAACATGTCCCCTGGCCACTGCCTCTCTTCAACCACTCTGGAGAAACCTGTCCTCTGTCTCCTGGGTCTCCCCTCAACCACTCTGGAGAAACCTGTCCACTGTCTCCTGGGTCTCTCCTCAACCACTCAGGTGAAACTTGTCCACTGTCTCTCCTCAACCACTCTGGAGAAACCTGTGTGCTGTCCACTGTCTCCAGGGTGTCTCCTCAACCACTATGGAGAAACCTGTCTCCTGTCCTCTGTCTCCTGGGTCTCCCCTCAACCACTCTGGCGAACCTGTCCCCTGTCTCCTGGGTCTCTCCTCAACCACTCTGGAGAAACCTGTCCACTGTCTCTTGAGTCTCCCCTCAACAATTCTGGAGAAACCTGTCCCCTGTCCACTCTGTACTGGGTGTCCCTTCTACTCCCTCCTCATCAGGCCAGAGTAAGTCCCCTTTTGTTGGGGTAGAGATCAAGACTATATCCCCGCCTCTACCTCCCGTCCCCTCTCTTTAGACATTCTGGAGAAACCTGTTCCTGTTCCTAGTCTCTGTCCCCCTCTACTTCCTCATCAGTCCAGAGTATGGGGTGGAAACTCTGGCCATGTCTCCTGTACTCCCTGGGCCTCCACTCAACCACTCTGGAGAAACCTGTCTCCTGTCCCTCTGTCATTTCCCCCTGTCTCTGTCCTCCTTTCTGTGTACCCCTGTCTCCTGTCCCTCTGTCTCCTGTCCCCATGTCTCATTTCCCCCTGTCTCTGTCCCCCTTTCTGTGTCCCCCTGTCTCTGTCCCCCTGTCCCTGTCCCCATCTCTGTCCTCCTTTCTGTGTCCCCCTGTCTACTGTCCCTCTTTATCCTGTCCCCATGTCTCATTTCCCCCTTTCTGTGTCCCCATCTCTGTTCCCCTGTCTCTGTGTCCCTGTCCCCATCTCTGTCCTCCTTTCTGTGTCCCCCTGTCTACTGTCCCTCTTTATCCTGTCCCCATGTCTCATTTCCCCCTTTCTGTGTCCCCATCTCTGTTCCCCTGTCTCTGTGTCCCTGTCCCCATCTCTGTCCTCCTTTCTGTGTCCCCCTGTCTCCTGTCCCCATGTCTCATTTCCCCCTGTCTCTGTCCCCCTGTCTCTGTCCCACTGTCCATAAACACACACAGTATTTCTGACTGAGCGACTGAGTCAAAGGCCGCATTTCCAGGCTGACTACATTGCAGACGCCTGCAGATCTCACAACACCTGGATGGATATTTAACATATCAGCTAACCACACCACATGATGTAGTAATCTGATCTATTAACTAACCACATCACATGATATAGTAATCTGATCTATTAACTAACCACATCACATGATGTAGTAATCTGATCTATTTAACAGCCGTGATTTAATGTATGTCAGATTGTGTTGTTGGACTAATGTTGACCTGAGGTTGTGGTGACGTTGTGGTGAGAATGTGGTCATGTTGTGGTCATGTTGTGGTCATGTTGTGTTTGTGTGTTTCCAGCTCGGAAGCAGGAAATCATCAAAGTCACAGAGCAGCTGATCGAATCCATCAACAACGGAGACTTCGAGGCCTACGCGTGAGTCCTGCTCTGTGTGTGTGTGTTTAGGGCTAGCACTACGCGTGAGTCCTGCTCTGTCTGTGTGTGTTTAGGGCTAGCACTACGCGTGAGTCCTGCTCTGTGTGTGTGTGTTTAGGGCTAGCACTACGCGTGAGTCCTGCTCTGTGTGTGTGTGTTTAGGGCTAGCACTACGCGTGAGTCCTGCTCTGTCTATGTGTTTAGGGCTAGCACTACGCGTGAGTCCTGCTCTGTCTCTATGTGTTTAGGGCTAGCACTACGCGTGAGTCCTGCTCTGTCTCTGTGTGTTTAGGGCTAGCACTACGCGTGAGTCCTGCTCTGTCTCTGTGTGTTTAGGGCTAGCACTACGCGTGAGTCCTGCTCTGTCTATGTGTGTTTAGGGCTAGCACTACGCGTGAGTCCTGCTCTGTCTATGTGTTTAGGGCTAGCACTACGCGTGAGTCCTGCTCTGTCTATGTGTGTTTAGGGCTAGCACTACGCGTGAGTCCTGCTCTGTCTGTGTGTGTTTAGGGCTAGCACTACGCGTGAGTCCTGCTCTGTCTCTATGTGTTTAGGGCTAGCACTACGCGTGAGTCCTGCTCTGTCTATGTGTGTTTAGGGCTAGCACTACGCGTGAGTCCTGCTCTGTCTATGTGTGTTTAGGGCTAGCACTACGCGTGAGTCCTGCTCTGTCTATGTGTTTAGGGCTACCACTACGCGTGAGTCCTGCTCTGTCTATGTGTTTAGGGCTAGCACTAGGCGTGAGTCCTGCTCTGTCTATGTGTTTAGGGCTAGCACTACGCGTGAGTCCTGCTCTGTCTATGTGTTTAGGGCTAGCACTACGCGTGAGTCCTGCTCTGTCTGAGTGTGTTTAGGGCTAGCACTACGCGTGAGTCCTGCTCTGTCTATGTGTTTAGGGCTAGCACTAGGCGTGAGTCCTGCTCTGTCTATGTGTGTTTAGGGCTAGCACTACGCGTGAGTCCTGCTCTGTCTATGTGTTTAGGGCTAGCACTACGCGTGAGTCCTGCTCTGTCTATGTGTTTAGGGCTAGCACTACGCGTGAGTCCTGCTCTGTCTATGTGTTTAGGGCTAGCACTACGCGTGAGTCCTGCTCTGTCTCTGTCTATGTGTGTTTAGGGCTAGCACTACGCGTGAGTCCTGCTCTGTCTATGTGTTTAGGGCTAGCACTACGTGTGAGTCCTGCTCTGTCTATGTGTTTAGGGCTAGCACTACGCGTTAGTCCTGCTCTGTCTATGTGTTTAGGGCTAGCACTACGCGTGAGTCCTGCTCTGTCTATGTGTGTTTAGGGCTAGCACTACGCGTGAGTCCTGCTCTGTCTATGTGTTTAGGGCTAGCACTAGGCGTGAGTCCTGCTCTGTCTATGTGTTTAGGGCTAGCACTACGCGTGAGTCCTGCTCTGTCTATGTGTGTTTAGGGCTAGCACTACGCGTGAGTCCTGCTCTGTCTATGTGTTTAGGGCTAGCACTACGCGTGAGTCCTGCTCTGTCTATGTGTGTTTAGGGCTAGCACTACGCGTGAGTCCTGCTCTGTCTGTGTGTGTTTAGGGCTAGCACTAGGTTGTGTGTGTGTGTGTGTGTGTGTGTGTGTGTGTGTGTGTGTGTGTGTGTGTGTGTGTGTGTGTGTGTGTGTGTGTGTGTGTGTGTGTGTGTGTGTGTGTGTGTGTGTGTGTGTGTGTGTTACTCTGGTTCTTTGGGATTGTTGTTCTACCACATTGCAGCTGACTGATCTCCTACAAATCACTATTATTGTGTTACTCTGGTCAATAGTAGTTCACTATGTAGGGAATAGGGCCCTGGTCACTAGTAGTTCACTATATAGGGAATAGGGCTCTTGTCACTAGTAGTTCACTACATAGGGAATAGGGCTCTGGTCACTAGTAGTTCACTATATAGGGAATAGGGCTCTGGTCACTAGTAGTTCACTATATAGGGAATAGTACCGTGGTCTAAAGTAGTTCACTCTATGTAGGGAATAGGGCTCTGATCTAAAGTAGTTCACTCTATAGGGAATAGGGTGCCACATGGGACTCAGTCGGTGTTTGTTTCCAACAGGAAGATCTGTGATCCTGGTCTGACGTCGTTTGAACCAGAAGCTCTGGGGAACCTGGTAGAGGGACATGACTTCCATCGCTTCTACTTCGACAACGGTAACACATCCATCAGTCATTCAGAAGATACAGTTATTGATTAGTAGAGGTATTGATTAGTAGAGGTATTGATTAGTAGAGGTATTGATCAACTATTTATTAGTGTAGGTATTGATCAGCTATTGATTAGTAGTTATTGATCAGCTATTGATTAGTAGAGGTATTGATTAGTAGAGGTATGATCAGCTATTGATTAGTAGGGGTATTGATCAGCAACTTTTGATTAGTAGGGGTATTGATCCGCTATTGATTAGCAGAGGTATTGATCAGCTATTGAGTAGTATGGGTATTGATCAGCTATTGATTCATAGGGGTATTGATCAGCTATTGATTAGCAGAGGTATTGATCAGCTATTGATTAGTAGAGGTATGATCAGCTTTTGATTAGTATAGATATTGATCAGCTATTAATTAGAGGTATTGATCAGCTATTGAGTAGTATGTATTGATTAGTAGAGGTATTGATTAGTAGAGTTATTGATTAGCAATTCATTAGTAGAGGTGTTGATCAGCTATGGATTAGTAGAGGTATTGATTAGCTATTCATTCATAGAGGTATTGGTTAGTAGAGGTATTGATTAGCTATTGATTAATAGAGGTATTGTTTAGTAGAAGTAATGATTAGCTATTCATTAGTAGAGGTATTGATTAGCTATTGATTAGTAGAGGTATTGATTAGAATATGTATTGATTAGTAGAGGTATTGATTAGCTATTGATTAGTATAGGAATGAATTATTAGAGGTATTGATTAGCTATTCATTAGTAGAGGTATTGATTAGCTATGGATTAGTATATGTATTGATTAGTAGAGATATTGATTTGCTATTGATTACTATAGGTATTGATTAGCTATTTATTCATAGAGGTATTCATTAGTAGAGGTAATGATTAGAATTGGTATTGATTAGCAGATTTATTGATTAGTATATGTATTGATTAGTAGAGGTATTGATTAGCTATTGATTCGTATAGGTATTGATCAGCTATGGATTAGTAGATGTATTGATTGGTAGAATTTATGAATCAGATATTGATTTGTAGTTATTGATTAGCTATTGATGAATAGTTATATCCGTTTGTGTCTGTTTCTGAGAACTACAACTCCCACTAGCTAAGGCCTGTCTGTCTCTCTCTCCATCTCCCTCGTCCTCCCCCTTCTCTTTCCAGCCCTGTCTGTGTCTGTTACTGAGAACTACAACTCCCACTAGCTAACTAAGGCCTGTCTGTATCTCTCTCCATCTCCCTCGCCCCCTCCCTTCTCTTTCCAGCCCTGTCTAAAGGTAGCAAGCCGGTGCACACCATCCTCCTCAACCCTCACGTCCATCTGATAGGTAGGAAATCAGCCATTTCTAATTATTATAACAATAATATTATGATATATGTGCCATTTAGCAGACGCTTTTATCAATAGCAACTTACATGAATGTGTAATTATATTTTCCATATGGGTGGCCCTGGGAATTGAACCCACTATCCCGGTATTGCAAGCACCATGATTTACCAACTGAACATTATGTTGATTTTTCTGGGCTATGTTTTATGTAATCTTGTTTCTGGTTGGTATTCAAATATTGTAACGGTTTTCTAGTGGTGATGAAAGAGAGTCGGACCAAACTGCAGCGTGTCGATTGCGATCCATGTTTAATATAACAAAGAAACACGAACTTACAAAAAAACAATAAACGAAACCGAAACAGCCTATCTGGTGCAAACTAACAACGAGTACACATAGGACACTAAGGACAATCACCCACGACAAACTCAAAGAATATGGCTGCCTAAATATGGTTCCCAATCAGAGACAACGATAAGCATCTGCCTCTGATTGAGAACCACTCCAGACAGCCATAGACTTTGCTAGACAACCCACTAAGCTACAATCCCAATACCACCACCAAAACCCCAAGACAAACACACCACAATTACAAAAACCCCATGCCACACCCTGGCCTGACCAAATACATAAAGATGAACACAAAATACTTTGACCAGGGCGTGACAGAACCCCCCCCCTAAGGTGCGGACTCCCGAACGCACCTCAAAACAATAGGGAGGGTCCGGGTGGGCGTCTGTCCATGGTGGCGGCTCGGGCGCGGGACGTGGACCCCACTCATTTAATGTCTTAGTCCCCTCTCCCTTCGTCCCTGGATAGTCCACCCTCGCCGCCGACCATGGCCTAGTAGTCCTCACCCAGAACCCCACTGGACTGAGGAGCAGATCGGGACTGAAGGACAGCTCGGGACTGAGGCAGCTCGGGACTGAGGGGAAGCTCGGGAGTGAGAGAAAGCTCAGGAGTGAGAGGAAGCTCAGGAGTGAGAGGAAGCTCAGGAGTGAGAGGAAGCTCAGGAGTGAGAGGAAGCTCAGGAGTGAGAGGAAGCTCAGGAGTGAGAGGAAGCTCAGGAGTGAGAGGAAGCTCAGGCAGGTTGATGGATCTACCAGATCCTGGCTGGCTGGTGGTTCCGGCAGATCCTGGCTGACTGGCACTTCTGGCGGATCCTGGCTGACTGGTGGATCCTGGCTGACTGGCGGATCCTGGCTGACTGGCGGATCCTGGCAGACTGGCGGATCCTGGCTGAATGGCGGATCTAACTGATCCTGGCAGACTGGCGGATCCTGGCTGACTGGCGGATCCTGGCCGACTGGCAGTTCTGGCAGATCCCGGCTGACTGGCGGATCTGGAAGAGTCTGGTTGACTGGCAGATCTGGAAGAGTCTGGTTGACTGGCAGATCTGGAAGAGTCTGGTTGACTGGCAGATCTGGAAGAGTCTGGTTGACTGGCAGATCTGGAAGAGTCTGGTTGACTGGCAGATCTGGAAGAGTCTGGTTGACTGGCAGATCTGGAAGAGTCTGGTTGACTGGCAGATCTGGAAGAGTCTGGTTGACTGGCAGATCTGGAAGGGTCTGGTTGACTGGCAGATCTGGAAGAGTCTGGTTGACTGGCAGATCTGGAAGAGTCTGGCTGACTGGCAGATCTGGAAGAGACTGGCTGACTGGCAGATCTGGAAGAGTCTGGCTGACTGGCAGATCTGGAAGAGTCTGGTTGACTGGCAGATCTGGAAGAGTCTGGTTGACTGGCAGATCTGGAAGAGTCTGGTTGACTGGCAGATCTGGACGGGTCTGGTTGACTGGCAGATCTGGAAGAGTCTGGCTGACTGGCAGATCTGGAAGAGTCTGGCTGACTGGCAGATCTGGCGGCGCTGGGCAGCCTGGCGGCGCTGGGCAGCCTGGCGGCGCTGGGCAGACTGGCGACGCTAGGCAGACTGGCAGTGCTGGGCAGACTGGCGATGCTGGGCAGACTGGCGATGCTGGGCAGACTGGTAGCGCTGGGCAGACTGGCGACGCTGGGCAGACTGGCGATGCTGGGCAGACTGGCGGTGCTGGGCAGACTGGCGATGCTGGGCAGACTGGCGATGCTGGGCAGACTGGCGATGCTGGGCAGACTGGCGATGCTGGGCAGACTGATGGCGCTGGGCAGACTGGCGATGCTGGGCAGACGGGGGCACTGGCGGCGCTGGGCAGACTGGCGGCACTAGCTGCTCCATATAGGCTGACAGCTCTGGCGGCTTCTTACAGACTGACCGCTCTGGCGGCTCCGTGCTGACTGGCAGCTCCTTGCAGACTGGCAGCTCCTTGCAGACTGGCAGCTCCTTACAGACTGACAGCTCCGTGCAGACTGACAGCTCCGTGCAGACTGACAGCTCCGTGCAGACTGGCTGCTCCATGCAGACTGGCTGCTCCATGCAGACTGACAGCTCTGGCTGCTTCCTGCAGACTGACAGCTCTGGCTGCTCCATGTAGACTGGCTGCTTCATGCAGACTGGCAGCTCGGGCTGCTTCATGTAGACTGACAGCTCTGGCTGCTCCATGCGGACTGACAGCTCTGGCTGCTCCATGTAGACTGACTGCTTCATGCAGACTGGCAGCTCGGGCTGCTTCATGTAGACTGACAGCTCTGGCTCCTCCATGCAGACTGACAGCTCTGACTGCTCCATGCAGACTGACAGCTCTGGCTGCTTCATGCAGACTGGCAGCTCTGGCTGCTCTATGTAGACTGGCTGCTTCATGCAGACTGGCAGCTCGGGCTGCTTCATGTAGACTGACAGCTCTGGCTGCTCCATGCGGACTGACAGCTCTGGCTGCTCCATGCAGACTGACAGCTCTGGCTGCTCCATGCGGACTGACAGCTCTGGCTGCTCCATGCGGACTGACAGCTCTGGCTGCTCCATGTAGACTGGCTGCTTCATGCAGACTGGCAGCTCGGGCTGCTTCATGTAGACTGACAGCTCTGGCTGCTCCATGTAGACTGGCTGCTTCATGCAGACTGGCAGCTCGGGCTGCTTCATGTAGACTGACAGCTCTGGCTGCTCCATGCAGACTGACAGCTCTGACTGCTCCATGCAGACTGACAGCTCTGACTGCTCCATGCAGACTGACAGCTCTGACTGCTCCATGCAGACTGACAGCTCTGGCTGCGCTGAACAGGCGGGAGACTCCTGCAGCGCTGTGTCGGAGGAAGGCTCTGGCTGCGCTAAACAGGCGGAAGACTCCGGCAGCGCTGTAGAGGAGGAAGGCTCTGGCTGCGCTGAACAGGCGGGAGGCTCCGGCAGCGCTGTAGAGGAGAAAGGCTCTGGCTGCGCTGAACAGGCGGGAGGCTCCGGCAGCGCTGTAGAGGAGGAAGGCTCTGGCTGCGTTAAACAGGCGGGAGACTCCAGCAGCGCAGGAGAGGAGAAAAGCGCTGGCTGCGCTGAACAGGCGAGGCACACTGTAGGCCTGATGCGTGGTGCTGGCACTGGTATGCCGTGCATGCTATGCCAAGCCCACACCTTTCTCTCTACTCTGTCCAATACATCCTCCACACTCTCAGACTCAGCACTCTGCTTCGCCGACAGCTCCAAATCCATCCATGGCTCTGCCCAGGGTCCTTGTCCGTCAAGGATCTCCTCCCAAGTCCATTTATCCAAAGAGTGCAGCCTCTCCCAATGCTGCTGCTGCCTCTGTTGCTTCTCCTGCTGCTGCCTCTGCTCCTGCTGCTGCCTTTGCTGCTGCTGCTGTTGCTCCTGCTGCACCTGTCGCTTCTCCTGCTGCTGCTGTTGCTGCTGCCTCTGTTTACCACGCCGCTTGGTCCTTGGTTGGTGGGTGATTCTGTAACGGTTTTCTAGTGGTGATGAAAGAGAGTCGGACCAAACTGCAGCGTGTCGATTGCGATCCATGTTTAATATAACAAAGAAACACGAACTTACAAAAAAACAATAAACGAAACCGAAACAGCCTATCTGGTGCAAACTAACAACGAGTACACATAGGACACTAAGGACAATCACCCACGACAAACTCAAAGAATATGGCTGCCTAAATATGGTTCCCAATCAGAGACAACGATAAGCATCTGCCTCTGATTGAGAACCACTCCAGACAGCCATAGACTTTGCTAGACAACCCACTAAGCTACAATCCCAATACCACCACCAAAACCCCAAGACAAACACACCACAATTACAAAAACCCCATGCCACACCCTGGCCTGACCAAATACATAAAGATGAACACAAAATACTTTGACCAGGGCGTGACAAATATACACTGTATGTATATATCAATTCCAGTCAGAAACTAGACCAGATTCAAATGTCCCATTCCAAATTGTCCTGAAGCATTGAAGTGAACATTGGAATGGGAATTCTGGTGTACTTCCTGGATTGAATCAAGATGGACGCCAATCCCCTGGTACTTATGGTGCGGCAGGGTAGCCTAGTGGTTAGAGTGTTGGACTAGTAACCGGAAGGTACAATCTGTCGTTCTGCCCCTGAACAAGGCAGTTAACCCACTGTTCCTAGACCAGTTAACCCACTGTTCCTAGACCAGTTAACCCACTGTTCCTAGACCAGTTAACCCCACTGTTCCTAGACCAGTTAACCCACTGTTCCTAGACCAGTTAACCCCACTGTTCCTAGGCCAGTTAACCCCACTGTTCCTAGACCAGTTAACCCCACTGTTCCTAGGCCAGTTAACCCCACTGCTCCTAGACCAGTTAACCCCACTGTTCCTAGACCAGTTAAACCCACTGTTCCTAGACCAGTTAACCCACTGTTCCTAGACCAGTTAACCCCACTGTTCCTAGACCAGTTAACCCCACTGTTCCTAGACCAGTTAACCCCACTGTTCCTAGGCCAGTTAACCCCACTGTTCCTAGACCAGTTAACCCCACTGTTCCTAGACCAGTTACCCCACTGTTCCTAGACCAGTTAACCCCACTGTTCCTAGACCAGTTAACCCACTGTTCCTAGACCAGTTAACCCACTGTTCCTAGACCAGTTAACCCCACTGTTCCTA
>NW_024608408.1:0-47500 GCF_018296145.1 Oncorhynchus tshawytscha | reverse complement strand
TAGGGAATAGGGCCCTGGTCTAAAGTAGTGCACTATATAGGGAATAGGGCTCTGGTCTAAAGTAATGTACTATATAAGGAATAGGGCTCTGGTCTAAAATAGTGCACTATATAGGGAATAGGGTTTCGTTTGGGACTCAGACCCCCACCCTAGAGCAGCCTGCAGCAGACCGTGGCCGTTATCCACTGGAGCATATTACCTGACATTTGGTTATCTGGTTTTTAAACTGTTTTTGGTGCATTTTAAATGTATAGAGCTGTTTAAACATCTAACTGCTGTCACTCCTCCCATTTTGAACTTGTATTTGTATGTGTGTTTTACGTGTTGCAATACGAAATATTTAAAGATCAGAATGTTAAAATCGAGCTTGCTTTTGTTCTGGTGAAATGTATATATATATCTTGTGATTGTTGATAAAAAAACAAATGAAATAAAATAAACATTAAATTGCTATATCATAGGAGTTTTAAGACATTTCGTAAAAAATTCTGTATGTAAGTTTATGTTTGCGTTGAGCTACTTGCTAATGTTTGGTTGAGCTAGGTGCTAATGTTTGGTTGAGCTAGGTGCTAATGTTTGGTTGAGCTAGGTGCTAATGTTTGGTTGAGCTAGGTGCTAATGTTTTGTTGAGCTAGTTGCTAATGTTTGGTTGAGCTACTTGCTAATGTTTGGTTGAGCTAGTTGCTAATGTTTGGTTGAGCTACTTGCTAATGTTTGGTTGAGCTAGGTGCTAATGTTTGCTTTGAGCTACTTGCTAATGTTTGGTTGAGCTAGGTGCTAATGTTTTGTTGAGCTAGTTGCAAATGTTTTGTTGAGCTAGGTGCTAATGTTTTGTTGAGCTAGTTGCTAATGTTTGGTTGAGCTAGGTGCTAATGTTTTGTTGAGCTAGTTGCTAATGTTTGCTTTGAGCTACTTGCTAATGTTTGGTTGAGCTAGGTGCTAATGTTTTGTTGAGCTAGTTGCTAATGTTTGGTTGAGCTCGTTGCTAATGTTTTGTTGAGCTAGGTACTAATGTTTGGTTGAGCTCGTTGTTCATGTTTGAGTAATTGGGTTTGAACATTATGTACTCCTTATTTAACTCATACAATTCCAAAATTCCCAGGTTTTCCAGAAATCCTGGTTGGAAGAGTCCCAGAATCAAGAGAAAACAAGCAGGAAATCCGGAACCCTCCAACCAGGATGCCTGGAAAACCTGGACATTTTGGGAACGTTACCAGAATTTTGCAACCCAACGCCCAACCCTGGTCTAAAGTAGTGCACTATATAGGGAATATGAGGCTAGTTGGGATGTAACCAGTGAGATGTGTTTGTTTGCCTTCATAACAGATGGCCTCATTATGCCATTATGAGAAATAAAGACCACATTGGTAGGTATGCATGAGGGGCGGGGTTATCGGGAGTATGAATACATTATAATAATGATAATTTTTGTTTATATGTGTGAATCACTGAGATGTTTGTTGATAATGATGTTGAACATTGGTCCTGTTGTCTTCAACCAGTCCTCATGTCTGTCCTTCCTGTTCTCTTCAACCAGTCCTCTTGTCTGTCCTTCCTGTTCTCTTCAACCAGTCCTCATGTCTGTCCTTCCTGTTCTCTTCAACCAGTCCTATTGTCTGTCCTTCCTGGTCTCTTCAACCAGTCCTATTGTCTGCCCTTCCTGGTCTCTTCAACCAGTCCTATTGTCTGTCCTTCCTGTTCTCTTCAACCAGTCCTATTGTCTGTCCTTCCTGTTCTCTTCAACCAGTCCTATTGTCTGTCCTTCCTGTTCTCTTCAACCAGTCCTCATGTCTGTCCTTCCTGTTCTCTTCAACCAGTCCTCATATCTGTCCTTCCTGTTGTCTTCAACCAGTCCTCATATCTGTCCTTCCTGTTGTCTTCAACCAGTCCTCATGTCTGTCCTTCCTGTTGTCTTCAACCAGTCCTCATTTGTCCTGTCCTTTATCCTGTTCTCTTCAACCAGTTCCACATTCTGATCCTGCCTGTTCTCTTCATCCATCCTCTTGGTCTACCATGTATTAAAATGTGTCTTATCCTTCCTGTGTCTGCATTCTGACCAGTCCTCATTCTGTCCTTCCTGTTCTCTTTATTTGACAGATATTCTTTCAAAATAACATTTTATTTATTATTTTTAAGGTGTCCTCATAAAGACCTTCCTTTGTCTTCAGACCAGTCCTTGTCTGTCCTTCCTGTTGTCTTCAGACCAGTTTCATTGTGATCCGATAGCTGTTCTAACATAGACATTCTGATTGGCCCACAGAGAAACCATTTTTAAAATCATCATTATCCATCTAAAGTGTTTGCATTCTGGCACCAGATATCCTGTTCATCAATGTAGGCTAAAATTTGAAGATATTCTTTCAAAATAACATTTTATTTATTATTTTTAAGGTGTACACAATAAAGACGCATTGTGGTCAGACAGGCATTGTGATCTTCCTGGTAGTCAGACAAGCATTGTGATCCGATAGCTGTAAGTATAGACATATGTGGACAGAGAAACCATTTTTAATCATCATTATCCATCTAAAGTCATTGACAGGTGGCACCATTGAAGTATGGCATCAATGTCTTAAAATTAAGAAATAAATATTATTTTGAAAGAATATCTACCTGCTGTACCCAACATACACGCACACACACTTGGAGAGGCTGGAGAAGCGATCTGTCAGTGATCACTAGACTACAGACAGGAGGATCTGTCAGTAATCACTAGACTACAGACAGGAGGAGGGAGGATCTGTCAGTGATCACTAGACTACAGACAGGAGGATCTGTCAGTAATCACTAGACTACAGACAGGAGGATCTGTCAGTGATCACTAGACTCCATGGACTTGTTGGAAAGGTGGCATCCTATGATCGTGCCACGTTGAAAGTCACTGAGCTCTTCAGTAAGGCCATTCACCTGCAAATGTTTGTCTATGGAGATTGCATGGCTGGGTGCTCGATTTTATACACCTTTCAGCAACGTGTTTGGCTGAAATAGCCCGAATCCACTCATTGGAAGGGGTGTCCACATACTTTTTGAATACATAGTGTAGGTGACCCCCTTCACCTTGAGAAACGCAATGAGGTGTGCAGCGTTGTAGGATCCAAATGATGGCCTAAGTCCTACCACACCATCTCCATAGATATCTTCATGTGCGCAGCTGTTCCCCCCCCCCTCCCCACATTGTCCAGGCATTTGAACGGTCGCCCGTTGTGCCGATGAGGTTCCGCCCACGGCGACCAAGTTCTGTCCAGGTTGAAGCCCGCTTCAGCACCAAGCACCAGAACCCTCTGAAAATATATATTTTGGGTTAGTTATTCTTCACAGTATAGTTCCAGTGTAATATTATGAAGTATCACGTGCATTAATAGTAACAGTTATACAGAATATAGTGCTGTACCCTGAACATACTCCACCTGCAGTTGTTTCACCCGGTCGTTGTTTCTCTCAAAAGGCACCAGGTACATGAGTTTCATAGATGCCTGCTGCCTCTTCTAAAGGCAGGGTGATTGTTGGTAGGCTGATGGATACCACATTGGGAAAAAGGGTGTCATCGTTCTCCTCAATGGCCTGCTTTAGTTAAGACAGCCGTATGGCATTCCTGACCCTCGCCTTTTTTTCCCTCCACTGCCCACTCCTGCTGATTGGTCAACACACGACCACGCCCACCACCGTGGGGTCTTCTGTTCATTCTGGATAAAACCATAAAGGGCAGGTAATCAAGGAGGTGATGGAGTCCAGGTGAGTGTCATTATGCGCATTACGCTGGTGACAGGTGTGCGCCCTAACGTGCAGCCTGGTGACCTAGAGGCCGGAGAGGGAGCACATGTGACAGTACCCCCTCCCTGAGGCGCGCCTCCAGCCGCAGGACGCCCGACCAAGGTCACCTATGCTAAGGCGCGGGAACCTGTCGATCCGGCTGAGGAGTGAGAGCCTGATGAGCCGACTGACATCTCCCCGGTTGCCTCGGCTGAGGCACGGGAGCCTATCGAACCCTCTGTGGCATGGGAGCCTACAAACCGGCTGAGGCCTCCCAGGTAGCTCCGGCTCCAACACCCGGACCTGAAATCACAAAAACAAACAAGAAACACTCCCTGATGCTCCCCTTCGCTGAGTCGTCAGTGTTTCTGTTTCCATGTCGGTACGATGTTGGTGTTTCTTGTTTTGTTTGTTTATTTATTAAATATATTCACTTCCTGAACTTACTTCCTGAATCTCAGCGTACAGCCTTACAATCAAAAGAAATTGCAAGTGTTCACACACACCCTTTTATTTTGGATATATTAATTTAAAAACATATATTATTGAGGGGGTAGATCAGCTTTAATATTGCATGTAGAATTGTGGCTCCCATCAATGTAACTATCTGCATAATTTCCAATCTCCCATATATATTTTTTGTAAATAAATATTTTGCTTTATTATATTCCCCTAACCCTACCACCCCTCCCCTAATTGTAGTAAAGTAATGAACAGCAACACTTGGGCTTCTACTTCCAGTTTATACTGTACATACTACTATATACATTTTAAAGACTATATACATTTTAGTTATCTTTTGTTTGTTTTCAGTCACATCCTTCAGCTCCCCTCAACCCCTTCCATCTATCTCTGAAGACTAGTCTCATCCTTCAGCTCCCCTCAACCCCTCCCATCTATCTCTGAAGACTAGTCCCATCCTTCAGCTCCCCTCAACCCCTCCCATCTATCTCTGAAGACTAGTCCCATCCTTCAGCTCCCCTCAACCCCTCCCATCTATCTCTGCTAGTCCCATCCTTCAGCTCCCTCAACCCCTCCCATCTATCTCTGAAGACTAGTCCCATCCTTCAGCTCCCCTCAACCCCTCAACCATCTATCTCTGAAGACTAGTCTATCCTTCAGCTCCCTCAACTCCCATCTGTCTCTGAAGACTCCCATCCTTCAGCTCCCCTCAACCCTCCCATGAAGACTAGTCCCATCCTTCAGCTCCCCTCAACCCCTTCCATCTATCTCTGAAGACTAGTCCCATCCTTCAGCTCCCCTCAACCCCTCCCATCTATCTCTGAAGACTAGTCCCATCCTTCAGCTCCCCTCAACCCCTCCCATCTATCCTTCAGCTTCCCTCAACCCCTCCCATCTATCTCTGAAGACTAGTCCCATCCTTCAGTTTCCCTCAACCCCTCCCATCTATCTCTGAAGACTAGTCCCATCCTTCAGTTTCCCTCAACCCCTCCCATCTGTCTCTGAAGACTATCCAGTTCATGAACTGCCATGGAATCGGTACATCGAAAATCTCTTCCCAACTAGTTTGCAATCTATATGGCACAGATGTAAAGTGTTTGGTCATTAAATGAAACTGGTATACTTTTGCTTTTATCACAATTTTCTTTCACCATTTTTGGTCTTTAATGCCGAACAGACGAGTTCCTTACTTTCTCCCCTTCCACTTGCCTCTTCCATTTTTGTAGAATTGTTGTAATTTTGGGTAGAGCAGACATTTCCACTTACTTTTGTTAGCTGCATGTGTGACATAACTCCACCAGTCCAATTTCTGATAACATTTTGAAATGGTATTCAGACCCTTTGCTATATGACTTTAACTGAGCAATTGGGGGAGAATGACCTTGGTCAAGGAGGGGACCAAGAACCCCATGGTCACTCTGACAGAGCTCCAGAGTTCCTCTGTGGAGTTGGGAGAACCTTGTAGAGGGAGAACCATCTCTGCAGCACAGCACCAATCAGGCCTTTATGGTAAAGTGGCCAGACGGAAGCTACTCCTCAGTAAAAGGCACATGACAGCCCGCTTGGAGTTTGACAAATTGCACATAAAGGACTCTCAGACCATGAGACACAAGATTCTCTGGTGTGATGAAACCAAGATTGAACTCTTTGGCCTGAATGCCAAGTGTCTGGAGGAAACCTGGTAACATCCCTATGGTGAAGCATGGAGGTGGCAGTGTCATGCTTAGTATATTTGAGTTTAACCATAATATTTGTTATATTGGTTCTGTCTTTTCTGGAGGATTAAAATTAAAATTACAAACTCATTTCTATGGCTTGAAAAAAAAAATGAATTTTTGGGGGGAGGGGGGCGATTATTTAATTTTCAAATAACCGAAAGTGAGAGGTTGTAATCTGAATAAAGGGAAAAGGGCCATTCTAGAACATTGAACATTCTAGAACATGGGGTGAGACATTCTTACTAAACTGCTAGGGAACCAGTTCAGATTTAAGTATAACTTTTGAATGACTGACACCTTTTAACTAGAAGTCTGAGGTTTTAACATTTAATCTTTCCTCCGAATTCATATTCATTATTTTTATTTTTTTTGTCTGACTTGCCGTTCCAAATATAATGGAATCTTTTTTGCTCATATAATTAAAAACAAGCAAATTGTGAAATCAAATTAGCAACAACGAGTAGTCTTTCTGTATGGTTATCACGCATCATACATGTAATTTAGATGTTTATACTTTACAAACACATTGTTTTCTGTAGTTCTCAAAATCCATTGATAGTACACAAAATCTATATGTTTACCAAACGGTTAAGTGGTTAACCATTAAGCGCAGTTGGATTAAGTAATGGTCAAATGTATTCAAACAGAATGAGAAGAGAATCATATGAAAAGTGTTGTGAGCTTTGTAAAAGACAATGACTTTTAAATTAAAGTTATTTCTAGATGAAACACTGACTGGGTTTTGGTGAAAAAGGCTACTGTGGGATCTTGTGTCAATTGAAAATGTGCTTAAAGTAATAAAAACAGCCTTCTGCTGTGAGTTTCATACTAAAGAATTGTGAACTTTTACCACAGACTTGTGAAAGTAGTACAAAAGTGGTAAGAAATCATATTTAAATAAAGCTTTCATTACTGTTTCATCCACAAGTTACCAACTGGTGCATGGAGAAATAGGTAATCTCTAATTTTACAAACGACCTGCGAAGGAAAGGAGCCCGGGGTGAAAAGTTATGTTTTCCTATAGTTTTGTATGGGTTTTCCTACATCTTTTGTTATATAAAACAACCAAAATTTATTGATTCTACGTCCTTAACTATGCTTAACAAACCACATCAGGATCATTTTTTTTTTTTAGTCTGGGGAAAAACCTAAAAAAAAAATATTTTTTGTGAGGCTGTAGTTGCCCTTCAATGAAATATTAAATGAATCTCCTCGCAAGAGAGTTTTTGCAGTGTTTCTGTAGGCTACAATGTGTGATGGCAGGCTAGGTAGCTGGTGATATTTAATTCACTTAGCTAGCAATCTACACAGTATGTAAAGTTGGCCAGATAGCTAGCTACGTTAGCAGCTCATTTGAGTTAGTCCGCACAGTAGCTAGCTAGCTATCTACACAGTATGTAAAGTTGGCCAGATAGCTAGCTACGTTAGCAGCTCATTTGAGTTAGTCCGCACAGTAGCTAGCTAGCTATCTACACAGTATGTAAAGTTGGCCAGATAGCTAGCTAGCTATGTTAGCAGCTCATTTGAGTTAGTCCGCACAGTAGCTAGCTAGCTATCTACACAGTATGTAAAGTTGGTCAGATAGCTAACTAGCTATGTTAGCAGCTCATTTGAGTTGGCCTGCACAGTAGCTATTTAGCACATTCTTTTTGTTGTTGTTGACATTTTCTAAATGGATTTACATGAATAGGTTCTCCCAGACATGTGGGCGATTGGAAACAGGGCAGCAAAGTGTGTTTGTCAGTAGAGCGTTTTAAAACATATTACTATTTACCTGTGAATAAATTCATGAAATGGAGAATGGATTAAACAACTTACCAACTTAATAACCAGACCTTCATACAAATGTACTCTGCTGAATTATTGACGCACAATCTAACATGCTGCTATAAACTGCCAAAACGCCCACAAGCGAGCCACTCTGGGCGGCCTTAGCGGCATGCAGCTATTTATCGCCTGTTAGTGAACACCGGCGTAATAAAGATAACATTTATGTTTGTTCTGTATATCTGTTACGAATCCCTTTTGGCCCTACAGTCTAGGGGGGGATGGTAATGAGACCCATAACATAACTCATGCAAATTATAATTGTGACAAAGTAAAAGTGTGAACAAATAAAGCCTGAGTGTAGGATATTGAAAACACAGGTTAATGAACCCAAGGAAAGAAACAATAAATATGTTAGACTAGCCACTTTAACAACAGTAACTAACTAACACCATGTGGCCGGATTGTCTTGGTGAAACACCATAACCAAAAACAATACGGTGATGACAAAGTGTGGCGTGAGGAGGAAAAAAAGAGTATTTGCAGCCACAAATACATAAGGAAGGAAGGAAGGAACTGTGAGCTGTGTTCTTCTGAATGATTGATTGTTGACTGATTGGGGAGTGATGATTTTCATACACAACATACTGGATAACTGTAACTATATCCTTAAGGAGTCCGACCTGTCAAAACTACAACACAAATAAAGCCTGATTAGGATTTGAATTAATGAACATTTTAGTATACTGTATATGACATGTGGCGTTGAAGGAGGTGGAAAAAAGTATTTGCAGCCACAAATACATACTGGAGCTGTGTTCTAATAACCATACCAACATACTGTATAAGTTACTATATACTTAATGAGTATATACTACATACTATTAGTTCATTTTAGTAAACTGTATACTACATACTTAATGAGTATATACTACCTACTATTAGTTCATTTTAGTAAACTGTATACTACATACTTAATGAGTATATACTACCTACTATTAGTTCATTTTAGTATACTGTATACTACATTCTTAATGATTATATACTACATACTATTTGTTCATTTTAGTATACTGTATACTACATTCTTAATGATTATATACTACATACTATTAGTTCATTTTAGTATACTGTATACTACATACTTAATGATTTATATACTACATACTATTAGTTCATTTTAGTATACTGTATACTACATACTTAATGATTATATACTACATACTATTAGTTCATTTTAGTATACTGTTACCGATCAGCTCGCTGCCTTCTCTACCGGAAGTTGAGGCTGTTGCTATGCAACCTCTTGCTAGCTAGTTAGCGTAACAAATTACTCATAAAGCGTTGTCAGATTGTCCATTTAAAAAAGATTACAGACCGTTTCGCTCTCCGAGCGCACACTGGATGCTCAGGCCGGAGGAGTTGGATTGATTTGACCGTTCTGACCTTACAACGGCAGACAAGCACCCAAGCTAACGTTGGCAAGCTTGCTAGCTACTTCCAGACACAAATGAGACCACTCTGGTCATTTTACTCAACGACTATACCATTTAGCTAAGCAAAGAATGACGGGAATAATCAAGTCAATAAGCGTTGAGTAGTTAGTTGGCCTGTAGTTAATATACTGACACGTTTGATGTATAAGTAGCCAACTACTGTAGCGTTAGGTAGGTAGCTAAAATACCGGTACATACAGCTGGAATGATACGCTATGTGGTTCGTAAGGACAGCGTAGCTAGCAAATTATCAGCCAACATAACGTGTAAGGTAACTTATTTTAAAAGTAATTACTTTCTTACATTGCTCAACATTTTCTTAACATTTGTCATAATTAGTTAAAGCAATGAATTTGTCTCCGCTGTCGTTGGACTTCAGCAACATATTTTCCGCCATTTCTTCAAATCTGAAAACGCCGTGAAGCCCCGCGCATTTCCGGAAGAATTGCATTATGGGCCCTCTGTTTTCAAACGTAATATTTTGGCGAATTTAGAACGACATCTGGGAACTCATGGCATAGTAATCTATATCATACTATGACCAATAAGCATATTATATACTCCCAATAAGCATACTATAGGCTCAAATCACGTCACAAATAGTACAGTTAGTGTGAGTACTCGAACACAGCTTGGGCGTTAACCAATAATTCAAATATACACTAGATGATTAACCCAGTTGATCCTAGGGCTGAATACTGCCCCCTTTGGAGGAAGTGCATGCCCATAGTAAACTGAAAATATTTTTTTCAAATTTTTTTTTTCCAAAATTGCTAATATATGCATATAATAATTATTATTGAATAGAAAACACTCTAAAGTTTCTAAAACCGTTTAAATTATGTCTGAATGTAAAGCAGAACTCCCAGGGCAGCCTTTCTTCCAAACTCTCTAGTCAACAGAAAAGTTGGGACAACTTTGACGTCATCGCCCCCACCCTTCCCAACCAGCTACGGATCCAGGAACAGTTTCTATGTGTTCAGCGCGATGTCTGCTTTCAAATGACCCGTTCTTTGTGAGAATCTAGCGCGCCCCCTGTCCTTTGGCGGGCTAAAACATTGCGCGCCTCTGCCTTTTTTTCCATGAAGCACCAATTGACTTCGGTTTGTCCGTTCGCTCTGATCTTTGTTTTACATGATTAAAACATCCTAAAGCTCGATTCTGCACTTAGTTTGACCAGTTTAGTCGACATATAATATGTAATTTTGAAGTTATGATGCGCAAGAGTGCGGGACCAGAAGTCATTTTGGGTGCATTTCAGCTGAAGCTGTTGGCATATGCTAATACAGAGACACACAACTTGAAACCAAACAATGTATTGGGTAAGTATAACTCCTTCCACGTCTTCTGATCGAAGAACATCAAAGGTAAGGGAATATTTATGTGGTTCATTTTGGGTTTCTGTGCTCTCCAAACGTAGAGGAGACACACAGCTAATATCTGAGCGCCGCCTCATATTATAGCCTAGTGAACGAATTCTGTAACGTTAAAAATAAATGTAACACAGCGGTTGCATTAAGAAGAAGTGTATCTTTGTAACTATATGTGGAACATGTATATTTAGTCATGTGTATTGCTTGTTATCTGACGTTATCTGTCGGAGCTATCATAATTTCTCTGGACATTTGAGTAGCATTTTTCAAAAATGTCGTCATTGTAAACAGAGATTTATGGATATAAATAGCATATTATTGAGAAAAAAAAGTACTGTATAACATGTCCTATTACTGTCATCTGATGAAGATTTTCAAAAGGTTAGTGAATTATTTATTTTTTAATCCTGCTTTTATAATTTTATATTTTCTGGGACAAAATGGCCGCCTCTTGTCTTTTGTTTCGGTGGTGGTCTAATATAAATGTGTGGTGTGTTTTCGCCGTAAAACATTTTAGAAATCTGACTTGCTGGGTAGATGAACAAGGTGTTTATCTTTCATTTGAGCTATTGGACTTGTATAGGTGTGGAGGTTAAATATTTCGAGGAATATTTTTTCGCATTTTGCGTTATGGTAATGAGCTGAGCCTGTAGTCACGATCCCGGATCCGGGATGGGTAGGATCAACTTTAAGGGGCGCTGTATCGAATTCACTGCGCCTCCATCTTGGAACTCCCTCACCGTTGTAAAAAAAAAATATTTTGGAAGTTATTGAAATGTATTCATGTCTACATTTGTTTTAGCCATGTTTATTATATTAAAGATTATATTATATTAAAGACATCGTATTGCATACATAATCTAATCATACATAATCTTGCTAAATTGTAATTATTCACTCCTATGGCCTATTTATTACCTACCTCCTCATGCATTTTGCACACAATGTATATCAACTATTTTTTTTCTACTGTGTTATTGACTTGTTTATTGTTTACTCCATGTGTAACTCTGTGTTGTTGTCTGTTCACACTGCTATGCTTTATCTTGGCCAGGTCGCAGTTGTAAATGAGAACTTGTTCTCAACTAGCCTACCTGGTTGAATAAAGGTGAAATAAAAATAAAATAAATAAATATTATATTATGTGAGCTAAACATACAAATGAAAAAAATATACCAACAAAATATACCAACAAAATATACCAAAACAAATGAAAATAAATATACAAAATATTTAAATACATGTCATTTTGCCCTTGAAACATTAAATTGAAATACTGTAGAATTCCAATCATTCCTATTGAGGCCTGCTTGTACTGGGGAGTGACAATATGGCCGACTGAGGCTTCAAAACCGCTCAATGGCCAATACACAGCATCAACAACCCAGGGTTAATATACAGCGTTGGAGTTACCAAATAAGTTAAAAGTTAAAGTGAAAAGTACATATGGTGCTGCCATTTTGAAACAACTGCGCAACGAAGGTAGCATTTTTTGTTTTAATTTAAGATGGCAAATAGTTTTGCATGTTTTACATGAGCATACGAGCATTATTATTTCGACAAAGAACGACGCAGGTTTATTTCTATCGACATGTTATAACGACGTAACGTTGGAAACAAAAGTCTGGGCGAGGCCGTGGGCTGCGGACTATATTGAATCAAGATAGTTCTGTAAAGTTGCGTATAGGCTATCATTTTCTTAAAGTTATGGCATTGAATATAGCCTGTAACTCACAAAAGCAGAAGGCATTTAACTCGTTTAACATTTCGGCAAACCACTGTAGCCGAGTTTAGTCTACTATCTAATCTGCAGATGGGATGCCATCGCATGGTTTTTTAGAAATAAACAGCTATAAACTATATAGATCTCATGTAATGTTAATTATTAACTTCCCTTTAGTATGTGATATAATGTCATGATAGGTCTTTGGTGTCCTTTAGGCATGTATCCTATCGATTCCAGGTTTGTTTACATTTCGGAGGCCATATCTGAACGTCAACAACGTCGTAGGATTCCTGCTATTTTATATTATTTTATTTAAATCGCTGACTTCTGTTTTTCCACAATAGGAGAACAATCTGGCTTTCTGTGAAATGTGCTGAGCAACAGTAAACTGCCTTGGATTTTCATCCGCCGTCATTTCTGAGAAGGAGCCGATAGAAATCACCTGACCTGGGGAGAGTGAAGTAAATATGGAGGAAGACAGGTAAATTACCCTGTCATTAGGTTTATCTGCATTGTTAGTTTTATTCATAATGTCGGTGAAATGTGTCCATTTCAAGTGCAGCTGTTCTAATAATTATAAAACAGCGCGAGGTGTGACACACCTGGGGTGTATTCACTAGGAACCGAACAAGCAAACGGGAAGAGATTTTTCTGAATTTGTCCATTGAGAAACTGTTGTTTTCGTTGCAAAACATTTTGCTACGGTGTGTTCTAATTCATACACCCCTTTCAGGTACCGTTTTAGCACACCTGCTAGTGATGACTAAAACACTGTCCCGTTCAGTAGCCAAACGTTGCCTATAGAAATGCCACCAGTAGCCTAGAGTCGAAGCTATTCCACATGCGTATTGCGTTCCAAAACGTTGCATCTTGCTGAACGCGCCACAAATTTTTGTTTTTTTTTTTATACACGGAAGTAGAAGGGAAATACATCTATACACGTTCTAACGGGAGGGACCGACCTGTATTTGACCAATAGAAACTCTTGTTTTTTTTGCAAAACGTTTCTCTGTTGCTACTGTGTGCACTACTGAATACACCCCTGTTCAGTGGCGTTGATGCACAGCGAGCTCAGCCCGTGAGTGGATGAGTTCAGGCTAGCAAATTGGCTCAACTGTCGGGTCCTAAGCAACACATTTCATACATTTTTTCAACTTATTTTGTTCAGAAAAGCTAATTAGTATGTATATATCTACCTGGTTTATGGGTTGTAGTAGGGTCAATATACTACCAGACAGGTTGGTAGTAGGTACACAGCTACCTGGTTTATGGGTTGTAGTTGGGTCAATATACAACCAGACAGGTTGGTAGTAGGTACACAGCTACCTGGTTTATGGGTTGTAGTAGGGTATTCAATATACAACCAGACAGGTTGGTAGTAGGTACACAGCTACCTGGTTTATGGGTTGTAGTAGGGTTTTCAATATACACCCAGACAGGTTGGTAGTAGGTACACAGCTACCTGGTTTATGGGTTGTAGTAGGAACAATATACTACCAGACAGGTTGGTAGTAGGTACACAGCTACCTGGTTTATGGGTTGTAGTAGGAACAATATACTACCAGACAGGTTGGTAGTAGGTATATATCATTGCAACACAATCTCACACTCAATTTGTGCAAATATGTACAAAAAGTATTTAAGCAGATTTTGCTTCATTTATGTGAAAATACAAAAAAAAATGTTTTAGACTTAATTATTAGGAGAAGACAGACATTTTTGTGTGACTTTATTCATAGGAAAATAACAATTTTTCGGGGGGGAAACTTTGGAAATATATTTTGAAAGTTATTGGAGCAATGCATTTTGGGCAATGGTGTTCTATACTGCCTTTTTTTTGTGTCCCACATTTATTTACACACGAAAAAAACGTGTTAACAACCCAATATTGTTATTCAACCAGGTTGTCACTGAAATATTTCTAATATAAAAGTAGCCTTATTTTTATGTTTTTATTAATGCCAATGCTGTTTTCTATGCTTGTTTTCACCTTAATACTTTGGGATACTGGTGCTATAAGCCCTGGACAAAAAATTCTCTGTTGCAGCTTTCACTGTCTTCCGCTACATTGGTTTGAGATCACGTCCAGCTCACGTCTAGTCATGTGATCTAGTGGTGTGAAGCCTTTCCTGTTTTTCAACATTGTGTTGGGTTTAGTTACATTAGTATATCTAGTGAACGATGGATAAGCAACAACGGGCGTGACGGGATAGAAGTAGTCACTACAGGTGTAATCAAGTCTTTACATCCAAGTTGTCTGAAGCTGAATGGAAAGTGCTATTCCCTGACCAGTTATTCAGAAGAAAAAACCTCTTGTGACTGTTTTCATTTACAAGTGTGGACCCAAAACAAACACATTCTACAGATTTACAAACGACCTGTTTAAAAGGGTTACTACAAACATGGTGTTATGTTGTGACTGAAGCTTATATATCTAATAACCTGACAGACATCATATAGGTAGACAGATAATGGGTGTTATGCAGCAAAACAAAACTATCCTTTTTTTTAGGATGCAAACCAGAAATGTGAATCATTGTTGATCCATCCTGATCGAATGAGATGGATGTAGGATTTTCTACGGCCTAGAATAAAGGCCTTTCACAGTCATACAGGACAAAGCTACAGCCATCTTGGTTCCCATTGGCGAAGACTGAACTCAAGTTATGGGTTATATGCCAGACTATGCCACTATTCCCAACATCTTATACCCCAGAGGTTGTAAATAAACCCTTTTTGAGGTGATACAACTTGTATCATTAGTATAGGGCTGTGAAACCCATAGCCGAGTGGCTTCAGACTGAGCATTTCTGACCATTTATTTATGGATAACCATTTCCGTTTTGTAACAGGAAGTGTCCATTTATTTACAGTAGTAATTTTTATTGCTTTCTTCAGTGGAAATATAGAATATATATATATATATATATATATATATATAAAAATGCCAAATATACCAATTCAAGCAGAGATTTACAACTATTTAAGCATGATTATCATTATTGAAACATGCAACCTACAAACATTTAACCAGTTAAAGATAATGAATACATGACAACTAGATAAAAAATATTAATTAAAAAGTCAAGAGTTTGCAGTAACATGAGTACAAACAAAGTGAGTGTGTGTGTATATGTGTGTAAGTGTTTGTGTGTGTATGTATTATAATGTGTATCCCCATTCCCCAATCGAATACCCTAATCAATACAACAACAAAAAAACGGAATAATCTGTTATTTTTCTCCAATCTGGCAACCCTCATAAAATTGTACATAGCCTTGTATAAAATGGATTAGGAAATAAATGATGTAATGAACACAGAAACTTGAATTAGAAACTTGAATTAAATGTATTATAAAAAAAAGGGTGTAATGTAGGTTCTACGGAATATGAAATGTGTTATGAAGAAAATTGTGTGGGTCTACTGTTGACTCCGCAATAAAATGGCCTGTTTGACTACAAGTGCACCAGTATGCCAAAGTATGAAGTGAAAACAAGAATAGAAAACAGAATTGGCATTAATAAAAAATAAAAAAACGATCTAAGGCTATTAATATATTATTATTATTTTGGTGACAACCTGGTTGATTAACAAATATTTATATTTTATATAAATAAATGTGGGACACAAAAAAAGGATAGAACACCATTTCCCATCACGCATTGCTTTAATAACTTTCAAAAGATTTTCCAAAGTTTCCCTCCCCCAAAATGTATTTTTCTATGAATGAAGTCGCACAAAAATGTGTGTATTTTCCTATGAATTTAGCCACGCAAAAATGTGTGTATTTTCCTATGAATTTAGCCATGCAAAAATGTGTGTATTTTCCTAGGAATTTAGCCACACAAAAATGTGTGTATATCCCTAGGAATTTAGCAACACAAAAAATGAACAAAAAAATATTCTGAAATACTTTTTGTATATACTGTAGGTCTAGATTATTGATGGATCAATCAAATAGAAATATAAACATTTGTTTCTGTCTATTTAGAAATATACAAATACTTGTTTTTTCTGTCCATATACAAATATCAAATAATTTATGTTTCTGGCCATTTATAAATATCCAAATATTTATGTTTCTGTGCATTTAGAAATATCGAAATATTAATGTTTCTGTCATTTAAAAATATCCAAATATTTATGTTTCTGTCATATATAAATATCCAAATATTTATGTTTCTGTGCATTTAGAAATATCCAAACAGTCAACATCAAAGATGGATAGTTATTAAATTTAGCATATCCACACAATGACAAAACCCTCCATGATCTTTCCACAGTGGTAAACAACAGAGGGCGTGTCTATCCATGAAGAGTGATTGGTCCATGGACAGGCCCATTATGTTTGGAAAAGATGCCAGGTAAGTGAAGAACAGCTTCCACATTCATGTAAATCTAGTAGGTTAGCTCCTGTATAATAGTCTGTAAAACAGCTTCCACATTTCTCTACCACATTGTAGTCAGTCCTTAGCTGACAGCTTCTACTGCAGAGGACCTCTTCAGATGTTCAGTGTGTACAGTGAGCTGACAGCCAGTCTACTGACAGAGGACCTCTTCAGATGTTCAGTGTGTACAGTGAGCTGACAGCCAGTCTACTGACATTCCTCTTCAGATGTTCAGTGTGTACAGTAGCTGAGCCAGTTACTGACAGAGGACCTCTTCTGTTCAGTGTGTACAGTGAGCTGACAGCCAGTCTTGAAAACCTCTTCAGATGTTCAGTGTGTACAGTGAGCTGACAGCCAGTCTACTGACAGAGGACCTCTTCAGATGTTCAGTGTGTACAGTGAGATGACAGCCAGTCTACTGACAGAGGACCTCTTCAGATGTTCAGTGTGTACAGTGAGCTGACAGCCAGTCTACTGACAGAGGACCTCTTCAGATGTTCAGTGTGTACAGTGAGCTGACAGCCAGTCTACTGACAGAGGACCACTTCAGATGTTCAGTGTACAGAGGTTCTCAAAAAGCCAGTCTCCGTCCCCTGTGGACACAGTTACTGCAGACGGTACATTGAGACCTACTGGAACCAGCCTGACCAGACAGGAGACAACGACTGCCCCCAGTGCAGAAAGAGATTCAGAACCCATCCTGACCTCCTCACTAATTAGCCTTGGAGAAGGTGATTGAGAAACTCCACCAGGCATGGTTCAAGGTCCCTGCTCTTCCCAAGCACTGCTACGCTGGACCTGGATATGTGGCCTGTGATCTCTGCACTGAGAAACAGCTCAAAGCTGTGAAGTCCTGTCTGACCTGCACTGCCTCCTACTGTGAGAGCCATGTCAGACATCACTACACTGTAGCAGCTCTACAGAGACACACCCTGGTGGAGGTGACTGGAAACCTGGAGCAGAAACTGTGCCAACTGCACCACAAAGCTCTGGAGGTCTTCTGTAAGACAGACCAGGTTTCTGTTTGTGTTCTGTGTGCCTTGCAGGACCACAGAAACCATGATGTCATAAAGAATGAGAGAGATACTGAAGAGGTGGGTGTGTCTATAGTCTGGACTAGTGTGTGGTAGATACTGTAGAGGTGGGTGTGTCTATAGTCTGGACTAGTGTTTGGTAGATACTGTAGAGGTGGGTGTGTCTATAGTCTGGACCACTGTCTGGTAGATACTGTAGAGGTGGGTGTGTCTATAGTCTGGACCACTGTCTGGTAGATACTGTAGAGGTGGGTGTGTCTATAGTCTGGACCAGTGTCTGGTAGATACTGTAGAGGTGGGTGTGTCTATAGTCTGGACTAGTGTTTGGTAGATAGTGTAGAGGTGGGTGTGTCTATAGTCTGGACTAGATGTGGTAGATACTATAGAGGTGGGTGTGTCTATAGTCTGGACTAGTGTTTGGTAGATAGTGTAGAGGTGGGTGTGTCTATAGTCTGGACTAGATACTGTAGAGGTGGGTGTGTCTATAGTCTGGACCAGCGGTATGGTAGATAATGAAGAGGTGGGTGTGTCTATAGTCTGGACTAGTGTGTGGTAGATACTGTAGAGGTGGGTGTGTCTATAGTCTGGACTAGTGTTTGGTAGATAGTGTAGAGGTGGGTGTGTCTATAGTCTGGACTAGCGTGTGGTAGATAGTGAAGAGGTGGGTGTGTCTATAGTCTGGACTAGTGTGTGGTAGATAGTGTAGAGGTGGGTGTGTCTATAGACTGGACTAGTGTTTGGTAGATAGTGTAGAGGTGGGTGTGTCTATAGTCTGGACTAGCGTGTGGTAGATACTGAAGAGGTGGGTAGGTTCTTCTTGCCACCAGGACATTCGACAGTATATTAAACATAGTGAGGCAGTGGGTTAAAAAGTGGGATGTTTCAGTGGGATGTTTTATTCTACTAAATCTACCAGACTATACATGTCTTTTCATTTCCTACAGACAACTAAATCTACTGGACTATAAATGTGATGGCAATTCCTATAGAAAACTAAATCTACTAGACTGTAAATTTGTCAGCATTTCCAATAGACAACTAAATATTCTCGACTGAAAATGTGTTGTCATTTCCCATAGACAACTAAATCAACTAGAAGGTAAATGTCTTGTCATTTCCAATAGAGAACTAAATCGACTAGACTGTAAATTTGTCAGCATTTCCAATAGACAACGAAATCTACTAGACTGTGAATGTGTTGGCATTTCCTATATACTACTAAATCTAGTAGACTGTCAATTTGTCATCATTTCCAATAGAGAACTAAATCTTCTCGACTGAAAATGTGTTGTCATTTCCTATAGACAACTAAATCTACTAGACGGTAAATGTCTTGTCATTTCCTATTGACAACTAAATCTACTAGACTGTAAATGTGTTGTCATTTCCTATAGGAAACGAAATCTACTAGACTGTAAATGTGTTGGCATTTCCTATAGACAACTAAATATACTACACTGCAAATGTGTTGTCATTTCCAATTGACAACTAAATCTACTAGACTATAAATGTGTTGTCATTTTGGCATTTCCTATCGACAACTAAATATACTACACTGCAAATGTTGTCATTTCCAATTGACAACTAAATCTACTAGACTATAAATGTCTTTTCATTTCCTACATACAAATAAATCTACCGGACTGTAAATGTGATGGCATTTCCTATAGACAACTAAATATACTACACTGCAAATGTGTTGTCATTTCCAATTGACAACTAAATCTACTAGACTATAAATGTCTTTTCATTTCCTACATACAACTAAATCTACTAGACTGTAAATATGTTGTTATTTACTATAGACAACTAAATCTACTGGACTGCAAGTGTGTTGTCGTTTGTTATAGACAACTAAATCTACTACAGTGTAAATGTGTTGTCATTTCCTATAGGAAACTAAATCTCCTAGACTGTAAATGTGTTGGCATTTCCTATAGACAACTAAATATACTACACTGCAAATGTGTTGTCATTTCCAATTGACAACTAAATCTACTAGACTGTAAATATGATGGCAATTCCTATAGACAACTACATCTACTAGACTATAAATGTCTTGTAATTTCCTACTGACAACTAAATCTACCAGACTGGAAATGTGTTGTTATTTCCTATGGACAACTAAATCTCCTGGACTGTAAATGTGATGGCAATTCCTATAGACAACTACATCTACTACACTGTATAATAGTCCTTAAAACAACTTCCACATTCCTGTAAATCTAGTAGGTTAGCTCCTGTATAACAGTCTTTAAAACAGCAACCACATTTCTCTACCACATTGTGTACAGTGTGCTGACAGCCAGTCTACTGACAGAGGACCTCTTCAGTTGTTCAGTGTGTACAGAGGTTCTCAAAAAGCCAGTCTCCGTCCCCTGTGGACACAGTTACTGCAGACGGTGCATTGAGACCTACTGGAACCAGACAGGAGACTACTACTGCCCCCAGTGCAGAAAGAGATTCAGAACACGTCCTGACCTCCTCACTAACTCATCCTTGGAGAAGGTGATTGAGAAACTCCACCAGGCATGGTTCAAGGTCCCTGCTCTTCCCAAGCACTGCTATGCTGGACCTGCAGATGTGGCCTGTGATCTCTGCACTGAGAAACAGCTCAAAGCTGTGAAGTCCTGTCTGACCTGCACTGCCTCCTACTGTGAGAGCCATGTCAGACATCACTACACCGTAGCAGCTCTGCAGAGACACACCCTGGTGGAGGTGACTGGAAACCTGGAGCAGAAACTGTGCCAACTGCACCACAGAGCTCTGGAGGTCTTCTGTAAGACAGACCAGGTTTCTGTTTGTCTGGTGTGTGCCTTGCAGAACCACATGAACCACGATGTCATAAAGAATGAGAGAGATACTGAAGAGGTGGGTGTGTCTATAGTCTGGACCACTGTCTGGTAGATACTGTAGAGGTGGGTGTGTCTATAGCCTGGACCAGTGTGTGGTAGATAGTGAAGAGGTGGGTGTGTCTATAGCCTGGACCAGTGTGTGGTAGATAGTGAAGAGGTGGGTGTGCCTATAGTCTGGACTAGTGTGTGGTAGATAGTGTAGAGGTGGGTGTGTCTATAGCCTGGACCAGTGTGTGGTAGATAGTGAAGAGGTGGGTGTGTCTATAGCCTGGACCAGTGTGTGGTAGATAGTGAAGAGGTGGGTGTGTCTATAGTTTCTTCTTGCCACCAGGACGATGGACAGTATATTAAACATTGTAAGGCAATAGGTTAAAAAGTGGCATGTTGCAGTTTTATTTTGCATTTTATTTTATTCAATTTTTACAAGCTCAAGTTAAATGTGCCTTTCTGCCTGTATTTCAATACGTCTTGGTTTAATATAATACTAATGTGTTGGCTGTAATTGTCTATCAAGGAAAACACCAAAACTCAGGAGGAACAGATTGCCTCCAGGCTGGAAGCTCGACTCCAGAGAGAGATCATGATTCTACAACATAATACAGAGGAGCTTCCTGCTGAGAACTCTGAACAGGTACCATTTAGTGTCAATACTTTACCTTCTGGACATTACTGGTAGCTACCTTAACAATACTTTACCTTCTAGACAGTACTGGTAGCTACCTTAACAATACTTTACCTTCTAGACAGACAGTACTGGTAGCTACCTTAACAATACTTTACCTTCTAGACAGTACTGGTAGCTACCTTAACAATACTTTACCTTCTAGACAGTACTGGTGGCTACCTTAACAATACTTTACCTTCTGGACAGACAGTACTGGTAGCTACCTTAACAATAATTTACCTTCTAGACAGACAGTACTGGTAGCTACCTTAACACTACTTTACCTTCTAGACAGTACTGGTAACTACCTTAACAATACTTTACCTTCTAGACAGACAGTACTGGTAGCTACCTTAACAATACTTTACCTTCTAGACAGACAGTACTGGTAGCTACCTTAACAATACTTTACCTTCTAGACAGACAGTACTGGTAGCTACCTTAACACTACTTTACCTTCTAGACAGTACTGGTAACTACCTTAACAATACTTTACCTTCTAGACAGACAGTACTGGTAGCTACCTTAACAATACTGTACCTTCTAGACAGTACTGGTAGCTACCTTAACAATACTTTACCTTCTAGACAGTACTGGTAGTTACCTTAACAATACTTTACCTTCTAGACAGACAGTACTGGTGGCTACCTTAACAATACTTTACCTTCTAGACAGACAGTACTGGTAGCTACCTTAACAATACTTTACCTTCTAGACAGTACTGGTAGCTACCTTAACACTACTTTACCTTCTAGACAGTACTGGTAGCTACCTTAACAATACTTTACCTTCTAGACAGACAGTACTGGTAGCTACCTTAACAATACTTTACCTTCTAGACAGACAGTACTGGTAGCTACCTTAACAATACTTTACCTTCTAGACAGACAGTACTGGTAGCTACCTTAACAATACTTTACCTTCTAGACAGACAGTACTGGTAGCTACCTTAACAATACTTTACCTTCTAGACAGTACTGGTAGCTACCTTAACAATACTTTACCTTCTAGACAGTACTGGTGGCTACCTTAACAATACTTTACCTTCTAGACAGTACTGGTAGCTACCTTAACAACACTTTACCTTCTAGACAGACAGTACTGGTAGCTACCTTAACAATAATTTACCTTCTAGACAGACAGTACTGGTAGCTACCTTAACACTACTTTACCTTCTAGACAGTACTGGTAACTACCTTAACAATACTTTACCTTCTAGACAGACAGTACTGGTAGCTACCTTAACAATAATTTACCTTCTAGACAGACAGTACTGGTAGCTACCTTAACAATACTTTACCTTCTAGACAGACAGTACTGGTAGCTACCTTAACAATACTTTACCTTCTAGACAGACAGTACTGGTAGCTACCTTAACACTACTTTACCTTCTAGACAGTACTGGTAACTACCTTAACAATACTTTACCTTCTAGACAGACAGTACTGGTAGCTACCTTAACAATACTGTACCTTCTAGACAGTACTGGTAGCTACCTTAACAATACTTTACCTTCTAGACAGTACTGGTAGTTACCTTAACAATACTTTACCTTCTAGACAGACAGTACTGGTGGCTACCTTAACAATACTTTACCTTCTAGACAGACAGTACTGGTAGCTACCTTAACAATACTTTACCTTCTAGACAGTACTGGTAGCTACCTTAACACTACTTTACCTTCTAGACAGTACTGGTAACTACCTTAACAATACTTTACCTTCTAGACAGACAGTACTGGTAGCTACCTTAACAATAATTTACCTTCTAGACAGACAGTACTGGTAGCTACCTTAACAATACTTTACCTTCTAGACAGACAGTACTGGTAGCTACCTTAACAATACTTTACCTTCTAGACAGACAGTACTGGTAGCTACCTTAACAATACTGTACCTTCTAGACAGTACTGGTAGCTACCTTAACAATACTTTACCTTCTAGACAGTACTGGTAGCTACCTTAACAATACTTTACCTTCTAGACAGACAGTACTGGTAGCTACCTTAACAATACTTTACCTTCTAGACAGACAGTACTGGTAGCTACCTTAACAATACTTTACCTTCTAGACAGACAGTACTGGTAACTACCTTAACACTACTTTACCTTCTAGACAGACAGTACTGGTGGCTACCTTAACAATACTTTACCTTCTAGACAGACAGTACTGGTAGCTACCTTAACAATACTTTACCTTCTAGACAGTACTGGTAGCTACCTTAACACTACTTTACCTTCTAGACAGACAGTACTGGTAGCTACCTTAACAATACTTTACCTTCTAGACAGACAGTACTGGTAGCTACCTTAACAATACTTTACCTTCTAGACAGACAGTACTGGTAGCTACCTTAACAATACTGTACCTTCTAGACAGTACTGGTAGCTACCTGAACAATACTTTACCTTCTAGACAGTACTGGTAGCTACCTTAACAATACTTTACCTTCTAGACGGTACTGGTAGTTACCTTAACAATACTTTACCTTCTAGACAGACAGTACTGGTAGCTACCTTAACAATACTTTACCTTCTAGACAGTACTGGTAGCTACCTTAACACTACTTTACCTTCTAGACAGACAGTACTGGTAGCTACCTTAACAATACTTTACCTTCTAGACAGACAGTACTGGTGGCTACCTTAACAATACTTTACCTTCTAGACAGACAGTACTGGTGGCTACCTTAACAATACTTTACCTTCTAGACAGACAGTACTGGTAGCTACCTTAACAATACTTTACCTTCTAGACAGTACTGGTAGCTACCTTAACACTACTTTACCTTCTAGACAGACAGTACTGGTAGCTACCTTAACAATACTTTACCTTCTAGACAGACAGTACTGGTGGCTACCTTAACAATACTTTACCTTCTAGACAGACAGTACTGGTGGCTACCTTAACAATACTTTACCTTCTAGACAGTACTGGTAGCTACCTTAACACTACTTTACCTTCTAGACAGACAGTACTGGTAGCTACCTTAACAATACTTTACCTTCTAGACAGACAGTACTGGTAGCTACCTTAACAATACTTTACCTTCTGGACAGACAGTACTGGTAGCTACCTTAACAATATTTTACCTTCTAGACAGTACTGGTGACTACCTTAACACTACTTTACCTTCTAGACAGTACTGGTAGCTACCTGAACAATACTTTACCTTCTGGACAGACAGTATTGGTAACTACCTTAACAGATGAAACTAATAACTAGGATAGATTTGTATATTCATTTATATCAGCGTCTCAAGTTAAAAACTATTTTTGTGCCTCTTGTAACAGGTTGCAATACTTTGATACACTTTCCTCTTAACCCTTATCTCCCTCACTAGCTTTAAGCACCAACTGTCAGAGCAGCTCACAGATTACTGCACCTGTACATAGCCCACCTATAATTTAGCCCAAACAACTACCTCTTTCCCTACTGTATTTAATTAATTGATTTATTTTGCTCCTTTGCACCCCATTATTTTTTATTTCTACTTTGCACATTCTTCCACTGCAAATCTACCATTCCAGTGTTTTACTTGCTATATTGTATTTACTTCGCCACCATGGCCTTTTTTACCTTTACCTCCCTTATCTCACCTCATTTGCTCACATCGTATATAGACTTGTTTCTACTGTATTATTGACTGTATGTTTGTTTTACTCCATGTGTAACTCTGTGTCGTTGTATGTGTCGAACTGCTTTGCTTTATCTTGGCCAGGTCGCAATTGTAAATGAGAACTTGTTCTCAACTTGCCTACCTGGTTAAATAAAGGTAAAATAAAAATAAAATTAAAAAAAACCTGAACTCCATCTGTTCTTATCTGTTTAATAGTTCAATAAAAAATAAAAAAATATATAAATATAAAAAAATATATATATATATATAAAAAACCGAAAAGTGTTTTCTCCCTTCATCCTTTGTTGAGTAACTTTAAGTGATGACATGTGTCAGAGAGAGAAAGCGAGCGCGGTGCCAGAGAGAGAGAAGGCGAGCGCGGCGCCAGCGAGAGAAAGCGAGCGAGCGCGGCGCCAGCGAGAGAGAGAGAGAGAGAGAGAGAAAGAAAGAAAGCGAGCGCGGCGCCAGCGAGAGAGAGAAAGCGAGCGCGGCGCCAGCGAGAGAAATAACGTTCAGAACGTCAAGAACGTGACCATTGAGCTGAACAATCCTGCCAAGCATTTCTGTAGAGGCCTGACTGAAGGTGAGTTACATTACTGCTGAATGAATACCTTCAATGACCTGTATAACAACATGTTATTATGTGTTTTCTGTGATTGTCAGACTGGACAACAGACAGTGTTGTGGTGGCTGCCCTCGGTCGTCCCTTAGATCTTGGGATGTTGTATGACTGCCGCAGTGACTCACTTTGTTCAGGTACCGTATGCTTTTCCAGTTTAAAGACTTCAAAGTGTTGTGGATGTAGTTATTGTTTTGCTCAGGTATGTGTGCATAGTTTAAAGACAGCTGTTTTATCTAATGTTTAAAAGCATGGACTGCGTCAGCGCTGGGCTAGCGAAGGTATGCATTTTGTTGAGTGCTGGACTTTATAGTTTGTTTTCTGAATAGTTCATATTGTGAAATATGTATTGTGATGTATTGTGAAGTTCTGCAGTGAATGTAGTATCATTTTATCTCCTTAGATGTCAGTCTTTGGGATGACAGTACAATAGCCTTCATGTTTCAGTCTCTACCTCGGCCTCTCACAGAGGTGAAGTGTATTGAAGGAGACTCCCTTCAGGACAGATTCAGGGCTCTGGATGTGACCACTCCTCTCAGAGCCAGTGTCCTGTCTGGACTGGTGGAGGTTGGAGGTGCTGCTGGATACCTGAACCATCCTGTTCAGTCCACACTGCAGGACCGGGTCACTCTACAGTACAGAACCACTACCAGACTGGACATGCTCAGTCACAGGGTGCTTCAGGAGGAGACAGTCAGAACACAACGAAAGGCAACTCATGTGGTCATGGCTGTTCTCTATGGAGCTCAAGCATTCTTTACCTTTGATTACAAACACATCAACGGACAACACAGTGGTGCAGGAGAGGCAGATATGCACAGTGTTGTGAAGAAGATGATCCCCACCTTCAGTGCGGATCAGATCTTTTCCAGCTTGAGTGACGATGAAAAACCAAACAGTTTGTTGTATCAGTGTACTCTCTACAGTGATGTAGACCATGTTAATGGCTCCATGACGTATGACAGAGCTCTGCAAGTCTATGAAACTTTCCCGAAGCACCTTGGACAGCAAGGAGAGAAAGCAGTGCCTCTGTATGCATGGCTCTATCCTCTGAAGAATCTGGACAATTCAGTTAAAATGCTATTTTTCACCAAGGCAGAGGGTGTGCTGGACCATCTGAGGCAGGCCACCATGAGATGCCAGGAGATGATGACAGACTTCACCAATGGTTGTGTGATGAAATGGTTTCCTGATCTGAAGTATAAACTGTCTAGATTATCAGAGCTTCTGCAGAAGTACCAGTCTGAGTTTAAGAGAGAGGTGGCCATGGCAGTAAAGACCATGAGAGAGAGTGAAGGGGTGGATGAAAACAGACTGAGAGACATTCTCCAGAACCATGACCAGTCACCGTTCTGTCTTCAGTCTATACAGTTGTGGCTAAACAACAAGGCAGCGGAGGTGAGGGCTCTGAATGTCTGTAAAACAAGAAACATCCCCATGATGAAATCTCAGGAAGAGCTGGACGGTGTCCTCAGATCCTCAAAGGACAGGCTGCTGTGTTTCACTCTGACCTCCCTGGAGGATGAAGATCCATTCCTCTCCACCATGGAGCAGCACAAACACTCTGTTCCAATGAACACCGTGAACCAGTCTGATCTCACTGGACAGCAGCACAAACACTCTGTTCCAATGAACACCGTGAACCAATCTGATCTCACTGGACAGCAGCACAAACACTCTGTTCCAATGAACACCGTGAACCAATCTGATCTCACTGGACAGCAGCACAAACACTCTGTTCCAATGAACACCATGAACCAATCTGATCTCACTGGACAGCAGCACAAACACTCTGTTCCAATGAACACCGTGAACCAGTCTGATCTCACTGGACAGCAGCACAAACACTCTGTTCCAATGAACACCGTGAACCAATCTGATCTCACTGGACAGCAGCACAAACACTCTGTTCCAATGAACACCGTGAACCAATCTGATCTCACTGGACAGCAGCACAAACACTCTGTTCCAATGAACACCGTGAACCAGTCTGATCTCACTGGACAGCAGCACAAACACTCTGTACAAGAGAACACCGTGAACCAGTCTGATCTCACTGGACAGCAGCACAAACACTCTGTTCCAATGAACACCGTGAACCAATCTGATCTCACTGGACAGCAGCACAAACACTCTGTTCCAATGAACACCGTGAACCAATCTGATCTCACTGGACAGCAGGAGACACAGCGACCATTCAAACCTCCCGATTTAACTCAGAAAATACAGTCTGCCCTCCGCTTGTTCACCAAATCCTATGAAGACAGCGGAGATGGAGAGAACATCAAGTTCATAGCAGCAGTTATACATGATATCAGTATTCCTGGATCCTCCATTCGTCTGTATCAACAAGGCAGTATCATCACCACCAACTTTCAGCTGGGATTAAAACCTGATCCATTCCAGGTAGCAGAGATAAAACAGAGCTGTGTCCTCCTGACGTTTCCACAGTCAACCATCAGAAGACCTGAGAGGTACATAGTAGAGTACAGAGTCATGACTACTGGTGTTAGCAAGGTTAGCAAACGGCCATGGAATGTAGTAGACACCCTGGCTCCTGCAGAAACCTGTCTGGTGCCAGGTCTGAAACCGTTCACACTGTACCACATCAGGTACTCTGTTATAGAACACTCTGGTATGAGTGACTTCAGCAAGGTCATTGAGGTCAAGACCCTGAGATCCCCACCTGAACAGCTGTATGTGAGCCGGCTGCTGAACAAAACAAAGGAAACCGTCAAAGTGACTTGGTTCCAGCCAGAGTGTGAAGATGGTGCCTCTGTACTCCACTACAAAGTAGACTATAAAGAGACAGGACTGGAGGGCTGGTCTACCATGGTAACAGAGGGACCTGAATGTTACTGTGATGTAACTCTGAACCTCAGTACCTGCTACAGAGTCAGAGTGTCAGCTGTCTATGGAGAAGGAGACACCAGTGAAACCAGCAGAGAGACAGATGTCCCAGTCAATGGTGAGTTTCTACATAACTATTTAGGAATGATGAGGAAACTAAAGGTTACCCTGTCCTGACCTAGCTAATTATCAAATTAAATATGAAGATGTTTAACATGAAATAAGTCCTGACATCTGCAATTGTAATCTTCTTATTTCTACATACACTATATATAGTATAGCGTTAATGACTCTATGTAGCTACATGTTTATTATGTCTATACAGTATATTAGCGTTAATGACTCTATGTAGCTACATGTTTATTATGTCTATACAGTATATTAGCGTTAATGACTCTATGTAGCTACATGTTTATTATGTGTCTATACAGTATATTAGTGTTAATGACTCTATATAGCTACATGTTTATTAGTGTAAATGACTCTATGTAGCTACATGTTTATTATGTGTCTATACAGTATATTAGTGTTAATGACTCTATATAGCTACATGTTTATTATGTGTCTATACAGTATATTAGTGTTAATGACTCTATATAGCTACATGTTTATTATGTCTATACAGTATATTAGTGTTAATGACTCTATATAGCTACATGTTTATTAGTGTTAATATGACTATGTAGCTACATGTTTATTAGTGTTAATATGACTATGTAGCTACATGTTTATTATGTCTATACAGTATATTAGTGTTAATGACTCTATGTAGCTACATGTTTATTATGTGTCTATACAGTATATTAGTGTTAATGACTCTATATAGCTACATGTTTATTATGTGTCTATACAGTATATTAGTGTTAATATGACTCTATGTAGCTACATGTTTATTATGTGTCTATACAGTATATTAGTGTTAATATGACTCTATGTAGCTACATGTTTATTAGTGTTAATATGACTCTATGTAGCTACATGTTTATTATGTGTCTATACAGTATATTAGTGTTAATGACTCTATATAGCTACATGTTTATTATGTGTCTGTATAGCTACATGTTTATTATGTGTCTATACAGTATATTAGTGTAAATGACTATGTAGCTACATGTTTATTAGTGTTAATGGCTATGTAGCTACATGTTTATTATGTGTTTATACAGTATATTAGTGTTAATGACTCTATGTAGCTACATGTTTATTATGTGTCTGTATAGCTACATGTTTATTATGTGTCTATACAGTATATTAGTGTTAATATGACTCTATGTAGCTACATGTTTATTATGTGTCTATATAGCTACATGTTTATTATGTGTCTATACAGTATATTAGTGTTAATATGACTCTATGTAGCTACATGTTTATTATGTGTCTATACAGTATATTAGTGTTAATATGACTCTATGTAGCTACATGTTTATTATGTGTCTATATAGCTACATGTTTATTATGTGTCTATACAGTATATTAGTGTTAATATGACTCTATGTAGCTACATGTTTATTATGTGTCTGTATAGCTACATGTTTATTATGTGTCTATACAGTATATTAGTGTTAATATGACTCTATGTAGCTACATGTTTATTATGTGTCTATACAGTATATTAGTGTTAATATGACTCTATGTAGCTACATGTTTATTATGTGTCTATACAGTATATTAGTGTTAATGACTCTATATAGCTACATGTTTATTATGTGTCTATACAGTATATTAGTGTTAATGACTCTATATAGCTACATGTTTATTATGTGTCTATACAGTATATTAGTGTTAATGACTCTATGTAGCTACATGTTTATTAGTGTTAATGACTCTATATAGCTACATGTTTATTATGTGTCTATACAGTATATTAGTGTTAATGACTCTATGTAGCTACATGTTTATTAGTGTTAATGACTCTATATAGCTACATGTTTATTATGTCTATACAGTATATTAGTGTAAATGACTATGTAGCTACATGTTTATTAGTGTTAATGGCTATGTAGCTACATGTTTATTATGTGTTTATACAGTATATTAGTGTTAATGACTCTATGTAGCGACATGTTTATTATGTCTATACAGTATATTAGTGTTAATGACTCTATATAGCTACATGTTTATTATGTCTATACAGTATATTAGTGTTAATGACTCTATGTAGCTACATGTTTATTATGTCTATACAGTATATTAGTGTTAATGACTCTATATAGCGACATGTTTATTATGTCTATACAGTATATTAGTGTTAATGACTCTATGCAGCTACATGTTTATTATGTCTATACAGTATATTAGTGTTAATGACTCTATGTAGCTACTTCCGTCGCCGACAGAGATGGCCGCCTCGCTTCGCGTTCCTAGGAAACTATGCAGGTTTTTGTTTTTTTATGTGTTATTTCTTACATTAGTACCCCAGGTCATCTTAGGTTTCATTACATACAGTCGAGAAGAACTACTGAACATAAGAGCAGCGTCAACTCACCATCAGTACGACCAAGAATATGACTTTCGCGAAGCGGATCCTGTGTTCTGCCTTTCACCCAGGACAACGGAATGGATCCCAGCCGGCGACCCAAAAAAACGACTTTGTAAAAGGGGGAAACGGAGCGGTCTTCTGGTCAGACTCCAGAGACGGGAAGATCGTGCACCACTCCCTAGCACTCTTCTCGCCAATGTCCAGTCTCTTGACAACAAGGTTGATGAAATCCGAGCAAGGGTAGCATTCCAGAGGGACATCAGAGACTGTAACGTTCTTTGCTTTACGGAAACATGGCTCACTGGAGAGACGCTATCGGAGTCGGTGCAGCCAGCGGGTTTCTCCACGCATCGCGCAGACAGAAACAAACATCTTTCTGGTAAGAAGAGGGGCGGGGGCGTATGCTTCATGGTTAACGTGAAGTGGTGTGATCATAACAACATACAGGTACTCAAGTCCTTCTGTTCACCTGATTTAGAATTCCTCACAATCAAATGTCGACCGCATTATCTACCAAGGGAATTCTCTTTGATTATAATCACAGCCGTATATATTCCCCCCCAAGCAGACACATCGATGGCTCTGAACGAACTTTATTTGACTCTTTGCAAACTGGAATCCATTTATCCGGAGGCTGCATTCATTGTAGCTGGGGATTTTAACAAGGCTAATCTGAAAACAAGACTCCCTAAATTTTATCAGCATATCGATTCCGTAACCAGGGCTGGAAAAACCTTGGATCACTGCTATTCTAACTTCCGTGACGCATATAAGGCCCTGCCCCGCCCTCCTTTCGGAAAAGCTGACCATGACTCCATTTTGTTGATCCCTGCCTACAGACAGAAACTAAAACAAGAAGCTCCCGCGCTGAGGTCTGTTCAACGCTGGTCCGACCAATCTGATTCCACACTCCAAGACTGCTTCCATCACGTGGATTGGGATATGTTTCGTATTGCGTCAGACAACAACATTGACGAATACGCTGATTCGGTGAGCGAGTTCATTAGAACGTGCGTTGAAGATGTCATTCCCATAGCAACGATTAAAACATTCCCAAACCAGAAACCGTGGATTGATGGCAGCATTCGCGTGAAACTGAAAGCCCGAACCACTGCTTTTAATCAGGGCAAGGTGACCGGAAACATGACCGAATACAAACAGTGTAACTATTCCCTCCGCAAGGCAATCAAACAAGCTAAGCGTCAGTATAGAGACAAAATAGAATCTCAATTCAACGGCTCAGACACAAGAGGTATGTGGCAGGGTCTACAGTCAATCACGGATTACAAAAAGAAAACCACCCCAGTCACGGACCAGGATGTCTTGCTCCCAGGCAGACTAAATAACTTTTTTGCCCGCTTTGAGGACAATACAGTGCCACTGACACGGCCCGCAACTAAAACATGTGGACTCTCCTTCACTGCAGCCGACGTGAGGAAAACATTTAAACGTGTCAACCCTCGCAAGGCTGCAGGCCCAGACGGCATCCCCAGCCGCGCCCTCAGAGCATGCGCAGACCAGCTGGCTGGTGTGTTTACGGACATATTCAATCAATCTCTATCGCAGTCTGTTGTTCCCACATGCTTCAAGAGGGCCACCATTGTTCCTGTTCCCAAGAAAGCTAAGGTAACTGAGCTAAACGACTACCGCCCCGTAGCACTCACTCCCGTCATCATGAAGTGCTTTGAGAGACTAGTCCAGGACCATATCACCTCCACCCTACCTGACACCCTAGACCCACTCCAATTTGCTTACCGCCCAAATAGGTCCACAGACGATGCAATCTCAACCACACTGCACACTGCCCTAACCCATCTGGACAAGAGGAATACCTATGTGAGAATGCTGTTCATTGACTACAGCTCGGCATTTAACACCATAGTATCCTCCAAGCTCGTCATCAAGCTCGAGACCCTGGGTCTCGACCCCGCCCTGTGCAACTGGGTACTGGACTTCCTGACGGGCCGCCCCCAGGTGGTGAGGGTAGGCAACAACATTTCCACACCGCTGATCCTCAACACTGGGCCCCACAAGGGTGCGTTCTGAGCCCTCTCCTGTACTCCCTGTTCACCCACAACTGCGTGGCCACGCACGCCTCCAACTCAATCATCAAGTTTGCGGGCGACACAACAGTGGTAGGCTTGATTACCAACAACGACGAGACTGCCTACAGGGAGGAGGTGAGGGCCCTCAGAGTGTGGTGTCAGGAAAATAACCTCACACTCAACGTCAACAAAACTAAGGAGATGATTGTGGACTTCAGGAAACAGCAGAGGGAACACCCCCCTATCCACATTGATGGAACAGTAGTGGAGAGGGTAGTAAGATTTAAGTACACATCACAGACAAACTGAATTGGTCCACCCACACAGACAGCATCGTGAAGAAGGCGCAGCAGCGCCTCTTCAACCTCAGGAGGCTGAAGAAATTCGGCTTGTCACCAAAAGCACTCACAAACTTCTACAGATGCACAATCGAGAGCATCCTGTCGGGCTGTATCACCGCCTGGTACGGCAACTGCTCCGCCCACAACCGTAAGGCTCTCCAGATGGTAGTGAGGTCTGCACAACGCATCACCGGGGGCAAACTACCTGCCCTCCAGGACACCTCCACCACCCGATGTTACAGGAAGGCCATAAAGATCATCAAGGACAACAACCACCCGAGCCACTGCCTGTTCACCCCGCTATCATCCAGAAGGCGAGGTCAGTACAGGTGCATCAAAGCTGGGACCGAGAGACTGAAAAACAGCTTCTATCTCAAGGCCATCAGACTGTTAAACAGCCACCACTAACATTGAGTGGCTGCTGCCAACACACTGACTCAACTCCAGCCACTTTAATAATGGGAATTGATGGGAAATGTTGTAAAATATATCACTAGCCACTTTAAACAATACTACCTTATATAATGTTTACATACCCTACATTATTCATCTCATATGTATATGTATATACTGTACTCTATATCATCTACTGCATTTTTATGTAATACATGTATCACTAGCCACTTTAACTATGCCACTTTGTTACATACTCATCCCATATGTATATACTGTACTCGATATCATCTACTGTATCTTGCCTATGCTGCTCTGTACCATCACTCACTCATATATCTGTATGTACATATTCTTTATCCCCTTACACTTGTGTCTATAAGGTAGTCGTTTTGGAATTGTTAGCTAGGTTACTTGTTGGTTATTACTGCATTGTCGGAACTAGAAGCACAAGCATTTCGCTACACTCGCATTAACATCTGCTAACCATGTGTATGTGACAAATAAAATTTGATTTGATTTGTTTATTATGTGTCTATACAGTATATTAGTGTTAATGACTCTATATAGCTACATGTTTATTATGTGTCTATACAGTATATTAGTGTTAATGACTCTATATAGCTACATGTTTATTATGTGTCTATACAGTATATTAGTGTTAATGACTCTATGTAGCTACATGTTTATTATGTGTCTATACAGTATATTAGTGTTAATGACTCTATGTAGCTACATGTTTATTATGTGTCTATACAGTATATTAGTGTTAATGACTCTATGTAGCTACATGTTTATTATGTGTCTATACAGTATATTAGTGTTAATGACTCTATATAGCTACATGTTTATTATGTGTCTATACAGTATATTAGTGTTAATGACTCTATATAGCTACATGTTTATTATGTGTCTATACAGTATATTAGTGTTAATGACTCTATGTAGCTACATGTTTATTATGTCTATACAGTATATTAGTGTTAATGACTATTTAGCTACATGTTTATTAGTGTTATTTACTCTATGTAGCTACATGTTTATTATGTCTATACAGTATATTAGTGTTAACGACTCTATGTAGCTACATGTTTATTATGTGTCTATACAGTATATTAGTGTAAATGACTATTTAGCTACTTGTTTGTTCGTATTATTTACTCTATGTAGCTACATGTTTATTATGTGTCTATACAGTATATTAGTGTTAACGACTCTATGTAGCTACATGTTTATTATGTGTCTATACAGTATATTAGTGTTAATGACTATTTAGCTACTTGTTTGTTAGTATTATTTACTCTATATAGCTACATGTTTATTATGTCTATACAGGATATTAGTGTTAACGACTCTATGTAGCTACATGTTTATTATGTGTACAGTATATTAGTGTTAATATGACTGTAGCTACATGTTTATTACAGTTTTAAATCACACATTAAACTAAAACTTAAATTAACTTTATTTTCTATTTTTTACGTTGCAGTCTGGTCCATAGACCTCTCAGAGAGAAAGGCCTCCCTCCTCCTAGAAGTGCTGAAACTCCAACCAGAGAAGAAACCAGTAGAGCTGAAGGGCTGGTCAGATGAAGAGAGTGAAGTGAGGAGTTTCCTTCAGTGTCTGCACTACATCTCACAGCTGAGGTGAGTCTGAACATGTGTGGTGGTTATGTGATGCTAGTAACATTTATACCAAGATTTCAAATGTTACTAAATGTCATTCATTTTATTTTTTTATTCATATATCTTTCAAAACAGAACAAATGTTGCTGTTGTGTTAGTAACACCGATATTATGGAGTTTTGTCATATATTGTTAATTTATCTTAATTATGTGATGCTAGACATTTGTCTTTTAGAAATCTTATGGATTTTACCTTTAAGAATCTGAACGTTTATATTCAGAATATCTCATCTATAAAACCAAATGTCTTGTATATTATGTAACTTTCTCTGTGACATGGTATTATATTTCCATATGACAGGCAGGTATTCATGTACAGTGAGGTCAAAGTATTGGGACATGGACACATTTGTTATTTTGCTCTGGTCAGACTGTCAGCTTTAATGTCAGGGCATTTTCACCGTTTAGAAAGTGCTGGAGTACAGAGCCAAAACAACATAAAATGTGTCACTGTCCCCATACTTTTGGACGTCACTGTCTCCTAAATGTCTGATTTGATGTCCCCCATGTTTTGCTGTTTCAGCTGTGGTGATGACAGGTTCTTCCAGACTGTGTGTGAATCCATCCCTGTGAGGTCCAGAGAGGAGGACCAGCAGTTGGCCTCTCTCCTCCAGGCCTTGGGCTCCACCCTGTCACTGGGAGGAGTGTTACCCAGGAAAACCTGCAGGTCTGTGGGGAGAGTCCTGGGTCTCTGTGCCTCCAGAGTGGACCTCACTCTCACCCCCAGCAAGATCTCTCTCCAAGGAGCCGCACTTCTTTTGAGACATGAGTCAAAGCTCCACAAGCTCAGGTATGTTCAGGAAGACAGCTTGTACAGGTCTATTCAATAGTTGATTCTCCTACTGAGTATTTATCTGACAAGGTTTCTCTGTTTTAAGTGACTTGCGTTTTGTCGTTTCATTCCAGGCTGAATGTGGGTGTGGCAGTGAAACTGTCCAGACTGGTTAGGAGGACAGGGAGAGGTGCTACTCCACTGACTGTCCCAGAGCTCTCCCTGGACCTAAAGAGCAGCCAGCCACCAGAGAGAGTGTTATCCAGGGCTCTGAGTAGTGTTGCGTCCCTGCTGAGACTCTGGAGGGTTCAGTGTCTGGACCTGACTGACTTCTGCATCCAGGGTCACTCTCTCATCACACTGCTGTGTCACCAGGGACCTCTCTCTCTCAGGTCAGTCTGAAGCTGATGTTTTTTAAAAGTAGAAATAGTAACTTCATTCCTGTGTTTTTCTTCATATTTCTGACAGCCTGTATGTTCCAACCTCCTAGACTGAATTCAGACACTCTGCAGCAGCTGACTGTAGTTGCAGGACAAGGACTTGTACTTGCAGGACAAGGACTTGACTCAGTGGTTCCTGGAGAAGGTTGGTGGAGATCTGACCTCCTGCAGGCTGGACTGGGAAGTGCTTCTCTCTCTGCTGCAGCATTCAACCCACAACATCACTGTGGACCTCAGGAAGAACCGGCTCCTAGAGAAGAACAGCTCAGATCTTCTCCCCTTTCTGGGAAGGGTTACTCTCAAGAGGTGGGTGAACTGTTTCTCTGATCAGTCTTTCTAGAACTAATAAAATAACTATTTCTATCCAGTGACATGTTGTTCCTCTGTAATATCATTAGGGTTTTAATCAAGAGGTGGGAAAGTCCTCCATCAGACAGATCTTTGACAGTAGAGACAGTGACTCGACAGAGTGGAATGTTCACTTAAAAACGTGAAGAATTAGCATGCTGACAGTGATGATGATCTATTATAAAATAATTTGGTGTTTTAGGATTTAAAAAATAGAAAGTTTTGTTTAATTAAATGTTTAACCTTTTAAGGTATAGGGGGCAGCATTTTCACTTTTGGATAATTTCAACTTCCTGCTACCATGCCAGGAATATAAGATATGCATATTATTAGTCGATTTTGATAGAAAACACTCTGAAGTTTCTAAAACTGTTTGAATTATGTCTGTGAGTATAACAGAACTTATGTAGCAGGCAAAACCCCGAGGACTAACTGTTCAGAATAAAATGTTTTGGCCTCTATCTGTTCCCTGAGTTGTCTGGATATTTCTTAAGAAGATCTTTCTTGTTTTCAGTTCCTACCGCTTCCCCTGGATGTCACCAGGCTTTGGAATTTGGTTGAGGTTATTCATTTGTGCAACAAAGAAGAAGGCCATCTAGGAACTACGTAACACTGTTGAGAGTTGCACAAGACGTGAAAAGGAGCATGGTTTGTTTACTTCCTGTATTGAAAACAGATTGCCCCGTCTACAATTTGATCGATTATTAACATTTAAAAATACCTAAAGTTGTATTACAAAAGTAGTTTGAAATATTTTGGCTAAGTTTCCCTGTTTTTTTGCCCAAGACGCAAGCCCCAAGAAGTTAATGAACAGCTGATTGAGTTGTGGCTGTCAGTATGGTTGTTAATGAACACCCCTATTTAGATAGTTGGAACGGCAAAACTATTTGCCACTGGAGAGTTGGTTGACTCTAATTTCCTCCCTATATTGTTGGCCTACAATCTGTGTATCCACTACTTTCATTGGCCTGTGTTATTGGTTGCATTTAAGACACTGGTCATTCGTTTTATTGTTCTGGTTGTCAGAGCATCTTGGGATTTTTTGTGGGATTTAAAAAAATATCATATATTATTATAGAAATATATCATATATAATTATTGTAATGTCTCCAGTCGTGTAAAATGATGGAGAATTGCAGAAAATTATATTTATTAATTTAGAGCCTGAATGTTGATGAAACCCTGTAATGCACTAACCTTAACCTCAGCTAGGGGTGAAATTGAAGGGGAGATAAATAGAGTTGTAGTGTGTTTATCAGTGTTTTAATGTGTGATGGTGTGTAAATAAGTATCTCTCTCTCACACCCTCTTTCTCTGTTTCTCTCTCTCTCTCTGTAGTGTTGACAGGAGGTTACTGCTGAGTTTCCTCCAGTGCTGTGGTGCCTCTCAGATCCAGCAGGGGGCGCCACCACTACCAACAGCATTATGGCTGCTGAGGTCTCTGCACTACAGACTGGACTTCTCCTGCTCCTCCTCTGTGGACCTGTCAGCTCAGGACCAGGGGGAGGCTCTGTGTCTGACTACTGACCACTGCAGGGCCATCAACTCTGTTCTGAAGCAGAACCAACACAGCACCCAGTTGGTTCAGAACCAGGTCCAGCTCATCCTAAGAGAATGTGAGGTGGAGGACAGATCACTGAGGGAGCTGCTTCCCATCCTGCATATTGTCAAGCTGAGGTTAGACACACAAAGACAATCATTTGACCAACTAGTTAATCAGTAGGAGTTAGACCTACTCTGTGTCATAATGTTGTCTCTGCTTCTTGTCCTCTCAGCCCCAGCAAAGCTCTGCTACTTCAGCTGCTGGACCTTGTGTGTGAGGGGATTGAAGAGGGGCTGCTGAGGCATGCAGAGTCCCTGTGCAGAGCCCTGGGTGGGGAGCTGGACCTCAGTGAGACCAGGCTGGACCAGAAGGCCTGTGGATCTCTGGCCCTGGTTTTGGAACACTCAGAGGGTCTGTCAGAACTGGACCTCAGCCACTGTCAACTCACAGACCACCAGCTACAGCCTCTGATCACACACTTGCATAAAGTACAAGTCCTGGAGTGAGTGGCTTTCACTGTGTGTGTGGACTTGTTTAACTATACTTTTGGGGACCAACTGGGGCCATATTCTCTCTCTCTCTCTCTCTCTCTCTCTCTCTCTCTCTCCCTCTCTCTCTCTCAGCCTGAGCCACAATGACATCACTGATGCTCTGACTGACAGAATACTTCAATACACACCATACGGTAAGGGTGTGTGTGATAGTGAGCAGAGCATATGGGTGTGTATGTTGCTGGGGGCAACTATTAGAGGATAATGACAGTGCAGCAGTATCTAACAGCTAATATCTAACAATTCCACAACGAAACCTAATACACACACAGTCTTATAAAGGAATGGGATAAGAATATATAAGTATACAATATAAGGATGAGCAGTGACAGAGCGGCTAAGATGCAATAGATAGTAAAGAATAGATAGTAATATATTATTTTAAATATTTAGTGAAAGATACAGTATATACATGTGAGATATGTAAACATTCTTAAAGTGGCATTATTAAAGTGACTTCTGTTCCATTTATTAAAGAGGCCAATGATATCAAGTCTGTAGGTAGGCAGCCACCTCTCTGTGCTAGTGGTGGTTGTTTAACAATCTGATGGCCCTGAGACAGGAGCTGTTTTTCAATTTCTCTGTCCCAGCTTTGATGCACCTATACTGACCTCACCTTCTTGATGATAGCAGGGTGAACAGGCAGTGGCTCGGGTGGTTATGGTCCTTGATGATCCTTTTTGCCTTCTTGTGACATCGGGTGGTGTAGGTGTCCTGGAGGGCAGGAAGTTGCCCCCGGTGATGCGTTGTGCAGACCTCACCAGACCAGACCTCTGGAGAGCCCTGGAGATATTAAAAGGTGATTCAAGTAATGCAGTAAAATGGTTTAGAATGTTTTAATGTTGGTTGCTTTAAGGTACGATGCTTGTAGACTGTGTTGATTAGGTTTAACTTGTTGGTACTCCCGGGTCCGGGAGCGTTGTCATCAACTGACACTAATTAGCATAACGCAACGGACATAAATCTTCGTAGAAAATATTCCTATTCATGAAATCATAAGTGAAATATATTGAGACACAGCTTAGCCTTTTGTTAATCACCCTGTCATCTCAGATTTTGAAAATATGGTTTACAGCCAAAGCAAGACAAGCATTTGTGTAAGTTTATTGATAGCCTAGCATAGCATTATTCCTAGCTAGCAGCAGGCAATCTGGTCACGAAAATCAGAAAAGCAATTAAATTAAATCGTTTACCTGTAACGGTTTTCTAGGTGTGAAGGAGAGTCGGACCAAAATGCAGCATGTAGATTGCGATCCATGTTTAATGAACAAACGTAAAACACGAATCAATGATAAACACTACAAAAACAAAGAACATAACGAAAACCGAAACAGCCTATACTAGTGTAAACTAACAAAGACAGGAACAAGGACACTAAGGACAATCACCCACGACAAACTCAAAGAATATGGCTGCCTAAATATGGTTCCCAATCAGAGACAACGATAAACACCTGCCTCTGATTGAGAACCACTTCAGACAGCAATAGACCTAACTAGAACACCCCACTAAGCTACAATCCCAATACATACACACCACATACAAAAACCCATGCCACACCCTGGCCTGACCAAATAAATGAAGATAAACACAAAATACTTCGACCAGGGCGTGACAGCACCTTTGATGAGCTTCGGATGTTTTCACTCACGAGACTCCCAGTTAGATAGCAAATGTTCCTTTTTCCCAAAATATTATTTTTGTAGGCGAAATAGCTCCGTTTGTTCTGCACGTTTGGCTGAGAAATCGACCGGAATTTGCAGTCACGACATAATATCGACAGAAACATGGCAAACGTTGGTTATAATCAATCCTCAAGGTGTTTTTCAAATATCTATTCGATAATATATCAACCGGGACTGGTGGCTTCTTAGTAGGAAAGAGACATTATTTTAACAGTTTTGGAAACTTTAGAGTGTTTTCTACCCAAATCTACCAATTATATGCATATCCTAGCTTCTGGGTCTGAGTTGCAGGCAGTTTACTTTGGGCACGTTTTTCATCCGGAGGTGAGAAAAATGCCCCCTACCCTAGTGAGGTTAACCTGTCTAGGACACAGGTTCCTGTCTAGGACACGCAACATTCTGCTGAAAAGGCAGCGTGGGAAATTCTAAAATATGTTTTAGAAATATTTAACTTTCACACATTATTAACAAGTCCAATACAGCAAATGAAAACACACATCTTGTTCATCTACCCATCGTGTCCGATTTTTAAAATGTTTTACAGTGAAAACACAACATATATTTATGTTACATCACCACCAAATCCAAAAAAACATTTTTCCCAGCCAAAGAGTCACAAAAGCAGAATTAGAGATACAATTAATCACTAACCTTTGATAATCTTCATCAGATGACACTCATATGACATCATATTACACAATATATTTATGTTTTGTTCGATAAAATGCATATTTATATCCACAAATCACGGTTTACATTGTTGCCATGTTCAGAAATGCCTCCAAAATATCCGGAGTAATTACAGAGAGCCACGTCATATAACAGAAATACTCATCATAAACTTTGACGAAAGATTCATGTTTTAGATATAATTAAAAATACACTGGTTCTTAATTAATGCAACCGCTGTGTCAGATTTTTTTTAAACGTTACGAAAAAGCATACCATGCAATAATCTGAGACGGCGCTCAGACGTAAATATTTCTCCGTCATGTTGGAGTCAACAGAAATACGAAATTACATCATAAATATTCCCTTACCTTTGATCATATTTCATCAGAATGCAGTGCAAGGAATCCTAGTTCCGCAATAAATTGTTGTTTTGTTCGATAATGTCCATTACTAGTGTTCAATTAGCTGCTTTTGCTAGCACGTTTAGTTCACATGTCCAAAAGCAGGCGCTGGACCAGGCGAACTCGGACAAAAACTACAAAAAGTTATATTCCAGGTCGAATAAACTGGTCAAACTACGTAGAGAATCAATCTTCAAGATGTTATTATCATATATATCCAATAACGTTCCAACCGGAGCATTCGTTTTTGTCTACAGAGTAATGGAACACAAGATGATATCGTGAGTACTGTGCATAACCAGGAATTGGCATTCTGCCAGACCACTGACTCAAATAGCTGCCATCAAGTCCCACATCACACTAGCGGCTTCATTTCACGTTCTACTGACTGTTGACATCTAGTGGAAGGCGTAGGAAGTGCGAACAGATCCATATCTTACAGGGATGTGAAAAGGTGATGAGTTGAAAATCAATCAGCCCCAGAATTTCCACTTCCTGTTTGGAAGTTTGCCTGCCCTATGAGTTCTGTTATACTCACAGACATAATTCAAACAGTTTTAGAAACTTCAGAGTGTTTTCTATCAAATCGTAATAATAATATGCATATATTAGCATCTGGGACAGAGTAGGAGGCAGTTCACTATGGGCACTCAATTCATCCAAAGTGAAAATGCTGCTCTCTATCCCTAAAAGGTGTTAACCTGATTTGTTAAATATTAATAGTTAACAATTATATGCTTAACAATAGTAAGACATTTATATTCTACCAATGCTGTGCTTCTGTAAAGGAATGGTTCCCTTTCTGCTCCCAGCACCTGGTCTAGGCGTGTAGTCAAGGACATTCTTGGCGACTTGGGAGGTGAACTTGAGGAACAGAATAGTCCTGTATTGTTTCCAATCACCTTTGCTTCTGAGTAACTTGGTCTCACGGCATAAGACAAGGAGCCTCTGAGAGTTCTTCAATCCATCCTGTTCTTTTAGCTGATGTTCCAATAAAAGCCACATTGAGTTAAAATAGAAGACTATGACAGGAAGAATGGAAAGTTAAAGGGAACAGTGACAGTTGACTGAGGTAGTTTTAGAAAAGTGGGAAAGAGAAGCAGAGAGACGATATGATAAACAGTGTAAAAACATAATGGTAAAGATTACCGAGAATGAGCCCACAACCAACAGTGACACTACTAAACGACAAAATAAAATAAGGAAGACTTTCCCTCGCCCTATTGCCCCCTTTCTATCAACCACCACAGGCTCCACAACAAGCTCCACCACAGGCTCCACCATAGGCACCACCACATGCTCCACCACAAGGCACCACGACAGGCTCCACTGCAGGCTCCACCACAGGCACCACCAACACCCTCCCGCACCCTCAGCTCCCTCTCAAGTTGTTGTCCCTCAAAAAGAAACAGCTGCAGCCACAGTGGTCAGACCAACAAAGAACCCTTGTACCCAATACCTCTGATACAGAAGGCTGCTGAGATGAAGATTCCCTCCAGTTCAGAGAAAGAAGAAGAAAAGGAGGTTGAATGGGAGTTCTCTCCCCATCTCCCCTCTACACCCCTCCAACTCCAGTGAAACGGACCCCCATGGACAAGGAGGAAAACCAGAAAAAGCATGAACCCAAACAACCTTCACAAACTATGTTAAAACGAGACTATAACCCTTTCCGAAACAAGACTGAAGACAGGCTCCCCCGGTGCTGTTCCTCAACCCACAGCCATGACCAGGGGCGACAGGAGATGACTGGAGACCAGAGGTGTGGATCCAGAAAACCTGGCAAAATCGCTGACATCACAAAGGAGCCAGAAAAAATGTGGTGAAGTTTGTAACCGACATAAATCTCCTCTGCAGACAGTATAAACCATCCACGGCTGAGGTAGACCACATCTTCAGGAAGAAAATGGGACTGCAGTGGATGGACGTGGAGGGCGACTACGATCTAATTCACCAATGGTTACCAGATGGTGCATACTAGCTTCAACTCACTGTTTTGGGAAACAGATTAAAGGACATGTATCCTCCAAAGACTGATTGGCCAGCCATCCAGGGTTGCTTTCAAAAGAAGAGTGTCTGGAAGACTATCGAATGAGGCTGGAGACCCTCTTCCGTCTAAACAGTGGGTTGAGGCCAGGAGAAGAGGCCTACAGCCATCTGTTGAAGGTGTACCTTGTGAATGGCTTAAAGGAGGACTCCCAGAAGACGGTGAGAACTACCTGTATCAGCTGGGAGACTGAGCCACTGCAGACGGTTACCCAGCACTGCAAACACGACAAAAGGCAGCAGGGTGAGAAAGTGGAAGAAAAGAGAAAAAGCTAAAGAAGGGATAGGCGAGAAACTGCAGGCCGAGGTCGAATTGTGCTTCTCACCCTAACGGTTCTCTCACTGTCACCCAAAAGCAAATGACGTTGTGGGGTAGGCTTCATTTTGGGCCTACTATTCCAATAGTCGCTGCGCTTAGACCGAGCGAGCTACGGTCAAGCGGGATATCTCGTTGAACTCGGCACGGCCTATCTGTTGGGAGAAATAACTGACTTACAGTTTATGGGGGCTGCCTAATCACACATATGAAGTTTTGGAAAGATCTGACCTTTTTAACCCTTGGAAACTGCCACTGTGACACCATTTAAGGCACTTCCGGTTGGGACAGGAAGCTATAAATAAATTCATATCCTGATTGGGGTATGCCTTTACAGAATCCTGACTTTTAAGTCTTTTCGTTAAGAACTGAGTTATTTACGGAGGGTTTAGTGAGTGTGTGATATTTCAGAAAATCATAGAAAATCACAGAAATCTCGCAGAGCTCCGCAGCACACTTTAAAAAGATTTGTATGAACACCCTGCAACTGGATCTGTAACTGTTGAAAAAAACACCTATCTTTGAACATCACCAATCTGTCATTGTATGATTTCTCTTAAATGACGATAGATAAATGGTTTGTTCTTTTTTATTGACAAGTAAGGGAAGACCCCCCTGAAGTGGACAAAAATGCATGGGAAGTCATTGGCATCGGACAAACCATATACACATTGGCCAATACCACCCAATTCGGCGTAAATTCGTGCAAAGTGTATTGCAACTGCCATATGGCGATTGCCTATTGTAACACTTTAAAAATTCAACAGGTGGCGAATTCGCTCCACCATGGTTTTTCATATTGGAAAATGGCACCCAAGTCAACATCCAAAAGCAAAATTTTGAAAAAATGATTTTTTGTCAAAAACTTATCACCCCTTAAAAAAGTGCTTTCTGGACCGTTTTTCGAAATTCTTTCGATTTTTTTGTCAATTACACATGTGTAAGAACTGTATGAATATACTTTTGTCCAATTTTATCATCATATTTTTTTTTTTTTTACATGGGCATAAGTAATATGTTTTGTCCACTTTCAATATGATTTCATAGGAAGTCAAAAGTCAAAAGTCAAAAATGTCAAAATTTTGTAAAAACTTCACACACCCTTAAAAAGTGCTTTCTGGACCGTTTTTCGAAATTCTTTCGATTTTTTTGTCAATTACACATGTGTAAGAACTGTATGAATATACTTTTGTCCAATTTTATCATCATATTTTTTTTTTTTTTTTTTTTACATGGGCATAAGTAATATGTTTTGTCCACTTTCAATATGATTTCATAGGAAGTCAAAAGTCAAAAGTCAAAAATGTCAAAATTTTGTAAAAACTTCACACACCCTTAAAAAGTGCTTTCTGGACCGTTTTTGTAATTTTGTGTCAATTACACACGTATAAGAACTGTATCAACATACTTTAGTTGTATTCTACCATATGAAATTTGACATTCTCAAAAATGCAAAATTGACTGGCCTGATGAACACAGGATGGCCGAGCAGTGATAGTTGTTCCTTTCCATCACTCGTTGTGTTGATTTCATCATGTCCATTTGGTGATGTCTTTTCACATACAATCATATTGCAAGTGCACGTGCATTTGCAATATGGTTCAATGGGCATTTACCATATGAAATTTGACATGCTCAAAAATCCTGCAGAAATGCAAAATTGACTGGCCAGATGAACTCGGGATGGCCTGGCAGTGATAGTTGCTCCTTTCCATCGCTCGTTGTGTTGACTTCATCCTGTCCATTTTGTGATGTCTTTTCACATACAATCATATTGCAAGTGCACGTGCATTTGCAATATGGTTCAATGGGCATTTACCATATGAAATTTGACATGCTCAAAAATGCAAAATTGACTGGCCTGATGAACACAGGATGGCCGAGCAGTGATAGTTGTTCCTTTCCATCACTCGTTGTGTTGATTTCATCATGTCCATTTGGTGATGTCTTTTCACATACAATCATATTGCAAGTGCACGTGCATTTGCAATATGGTTCAATGGGCATTTACCATATGAAAATTGACATGCTCAAAAATCCTGCAGAAATGCAAAATTGACTGGCCAGATGAACTCGGGATGGCCGAGCAGTGATAGTTGTTCCTTTCCATCACTCGTTGTGTTGATTTCATCATGTCCATTTGGTGGTGTTTTTTCACTATAGAATCATATTGCAAATGCACGTGCATTGTTGTGCAACTGGTAACCCAAAAATAAAAATATGGTGATTTCATTATGTCCATTTGTTTATGTTTTCTTACTTTTGCAAAGTCACTGTGCATTTGCAATATGGTTCAATGGGCAGGTACCATCACGAATTTGTCATGCTATAAAAATGCTGCAGGAATGTGAAATTGATTGCCCCGATGAACACAGGATGGCCGAGCAGTGATAGTTGTTCCTTTCCATCACTCGTTGTGTTGATTTCATCATGTCCATTTGGTGATGTCTTTTCACATACAATCATATTGCAAGTGCACGTGCATTTGCAATATGGTTCAATGGGCATTTACCATATGAAATTTGACATGCTCAAAAATCATGCAGAAATGCAAAATTGACTGGCCAGATGAACTCGGGATGGCCTGGCAGTGATAGTTGCTCCTTTCCATCGCTCGTTGTGTTGACTTCATCCTGTCCATTTTGTGATGTCTTTTCACATACAATCATATTGCCACTTGCAATATGGTTCAATGGGCATTTACCATATGAAATTTGACATGCTCAAAAATCATGCAGAAATGCAAAATTGACTGGCCAGATGAACTCGGGATGGCCTGGCAGTGATAGTTGCTCCTTTCCATCGCTCGTTGTGTTGACTTCATCCTGTCCATTTTGTGATGTCTTTTCACATACAATCATATTGCAAGTGCACGTGCATTTGCAATATGGTTCAATGGGCATTTACCATATGAAATTTGACATGCTCAAAATGCAAAATTGACTGGCCTGATGAACACAGGATGGCCGAGCAGTGATAGTTGTTCCTTTCCATCACTCGTTGTGTTGATTTCATCATGTCCATTTGGTGGTGTTTTTTCACTATAGAATCATATTGCAAATGCACGTGCGTTGTTGTGCAACTGGTAACCCAAAAATAAAAATATGGTTGTAAATGCATTTACCGGGACTCCTATTGTCCATGCCCGCTATGGGAGTACCCTACTACGACCCTCTATCCATGGGGGCCGCCCTGAGTGCTTTATGGACTGTTTAAAATAGGCACCTGGTAACCCAAAAATAAAAATATGGTTGTAAAATGCAAGCGAGCTACGGTCAAGCGGGATATCTCGTTGAACTCGGCACGGCCTAGGGATTATGGTAATGCCATTGCCTGCTCTCTGTGTCTTTAAGCACCGCACTTTGTCACTCCATCCTTGCTGTGTGTGTGTATGAGAGCTTTTCTTTGACATCTCCTGGGGGAAATGACTGATTTACAGTTTAGGAGGGTTACCTAGTCACACA
>NW_024608407.1:40000-61408 GCF_018296145.1 Oncorhynchus tshawytscha | reverse complement strand
ACAGTACACAACATAATACAGTACACAACATAATACAGTACACAACATAATACAGTACACAGTACACACACAAACATAACAGTACACAGTACACAACATAATACACAACATAATACTGTACACAACATAATACAGTACACAACATAGATACTGTACACAAGGCATAATGACTGTTCTAGTTAGGGTAATACATACCTGTTCTAGTTAGTGTTAATAATGACCTGTTCTAGTTAGGGTTAATAATGACCTGTTCTAGTTAATTAATAATGACTGTTAGTAACCCTGACCTGTTCTATACACAACAGTAATACAGTTCTAGTTAGGGTTACATAATACCTGTACTAGTTAGGCTAAAATGACCTGTTCTAGTTAGGCTTAATAATGACCTGTTCTAGTTAGGGTTAATAATGACCTGTTAGTAATGACCTGTTCTAGTTATGGTTAGTAATGACCTGTTCTAGTTAGGTTAATAATGACCTGTTCTAGTTAGGTTAGTAATGACCTGTTCTAGTTAGGTTAATAATGACCTGTTCTAGTTAGGGCTTAATAATGACCTGTTAGTAAATAATGACCTGTTCTAGTTATGGTTAGTAATGACCTGTTCTAGTTAGGGTTAATAATGACCTGTTCTAGTTATTAATAATGGTTAGTAAACCTGACCTGTTCTAGTTAGGGTTAATAATGACCTGTTCTAGTTAGGTTAGTAATGACCTGTTAGTAGTGAATCTGTTCTAGTTAGGGTTAATAATGACCTGTTCTAGTTAGGGTTAGTAATGACCTGTTCTAGTTAGGTTAGTAATGACCTGTTCTAGTTAGGTTAATAATGACCTGTTCTAGTTAGGGTTAATAATGACCTGTTCTAGTTAGGGTTAATAATGATCTGTTAGTAACCCTGACCTGTTCTAGTTACGGTTAGTAATGACCTGTTCTAGTTAGGGTTAATAATGACCTGTTCTAGTTAGGCTTAATAATGACCTGTTCTAGTTAGGCTTAATAATGACCTGTTCTAGTTAGGCTTAATAATGACCTGACCTGTTCTAGTTAGGGTTAGTAATGACCTGTTCTAGTTAGGGTTAATAATGACCTGTTCTAGTTAGGTTAATAATGACCTGTTCTAGTTAGGCTTAATAATGACCTGTTCTAGTTAGGCTTAATAATGACCTGTTCTAGTTAGGCTTAATAATGACCTGTTCTAGTTAGGCTTAATAATGACCTGTTCTAGTTAGGCTTAATAATGACCTGTTCTAGTTAGGTTAATAATGACCTGTTCTAGTTAGGGTTAATAATGATATGTTAGTAAACCTGACCTGTTATAGTTAGGGTTAATAATGATCTGTTCTAGTTAGGGTTAGTAATGACCTGTTACCTGTTCTAGTTAGGGTTAATAATGACCTGTTCTAGTTAGGGTTAGTAATGACCTGTTCTAGTTAGGTTAATAATGACCTGTTCTAGTTAGGGTTAATAATGACCTGTTCTAGTTAGGTTAATAATGACCTGTTCTAGTTAGGGTTAATAATGATCTGTTAGTAACCCTGACCTGTTCTAGTTACGGTTAATGACCTGTTCTAGTTAGGTTAATAATGACCTGTTCTAGTTAGGCTTAATAATGACCTGTTCTAGTTAGGCTTAATAATGACCTGTTCTAGTTAGGCTTAATAATGACCTGTTAGTAATGACCTGTTCTAGTTAATAATGACCTGTTCTAGTTAGGGTTAATAATGACCTGTTCTAGTTAGGGTTAATAATGACCTGTTCTAGTTAGGTTAATAATGACCTGTTCTAGTTAGGCTTAATAATGACCTGTTCTAGTTAGGCTTAATAATGACCTGTTCTAGATAGGCTTAATAATGACCTGTTCTAGTTAGGGTTAATAATGACCTGTTCTAGTTAGGGTTAATAATGATATGTTAGTAAACCTGACCTGTTCTAGTTAGGGTTAATAATGATCTGTTAGTAAACCTGGCCTGTTCTAGTTAGGGTTAGTAATGACCTGTTAGTAGTGATCTGTTCTAGTTAGGGTTAATAATGACCTGTTAGTAGTGATCTGTTCTAGTTAGGGTTAATAATGACCTGTTCTAGTTAGGGTTAGTAATGACCTGTTCTAGTTATGGTTAGTAATGACCTGTTCTAGTTAGGGTTAATAATGACCTGTTCTAGTTAGGGTTAATAATGACCTGTTCTAGTTAGGGTTAATAATGACCTGTTCTAGTTAGGGTTAATAATGATCTGTTAGTAAACCTGACCTGTTCTAGTTAGGGTTAATAATGATCTGTTCCAGTTAGGTTAGTAATGACCTGTTAGTAGTGATCTGTTATAGTTAGGGTTAATAATGACCTGTTAGTAATGACCTGTTCTAGTTATGGTTAGTAATGACCTGTTCTAGTTAGGGTTAATAATGACCTGTTCTAGTTAGGGTTAATAATGACCTGTTCTAGTTAGGGTTAATAATGACCTGTTCTAGTTAGGGTTAATAATGACCTGTTCTAGTTAGGTTAATAATGTTTTATTCTGTTGTAGATTAGGCTGGAGGCCCGCAGGAAAGCAGAGGAGGAGAGGAGGAGGAGAGAGGAGGTGAGGAGAGGAGAGGAGGAACGAAAGGGAGTAGGAAATAATATGAGGAAAGGAGAGGAGGAGGAGAGAGGAGGTGAGAGAGGAGGAGGAGATGCGTAGAGGAAGAGGAGGAGGAGGGAGATGGTGAGTAGAGGAGGGAGAGGAGGAGATGGTGGGCAGAGGAGGAGGGAGATGGAAGAGGAGGAGGAAGAGGAGGGCGATGGTGAGTAGAGGGGAGGGAGGGAGATGGAGAGGAGGAGGAGATGGTGAGATGGTAGGGAGATGGAGAGGAGGAGATGGAGATGAGGAGATGGAGTAGAGGAGGAGGAAGAGGAGATGGTGAGTAGAGGAGGAGGGAGATGGAGAGTAGAGGAGGAGGAAGAGGAGGGTGATGGTGAGTAGAGGAGGAGGGATAGGAGGAGGGAGATGGTGAGTAGAGGAGGGAGAGGAGGAGATGGTGAGTAGAGGAGGAGGGAGATGGAGAGTAGAGGAGGAGATGGTGAGTAGAGGAGAGGAGGAAAGAAAGGGAGTAGGAAATTGTATGAGGAAAGGAGAGGGAGGAGGAGGGAGATGGTGAGAAAGGGGGAGGAAGAGGAGGGCAATGGTGAGTAGAGGAGGAGGGATAGGAGGAGGGAAATGGTGAGTAGAGGAGGGAGAGGAGGAGATGGTGAGTAGAGGAGGAGAGAGATGGAGAGTAGAGGAGGAGATGGGGAGATGGTGAGAGGAGGAGGGGGAGGAAAGGAGGAGGAAGAGGAGGGTGATGGTGAGTAGAGGAGGAGAGGAGGAGATGGAGAGTAGAGGGAGGAGGAAATGATGGAGGAGGAGGGAGATGGAGAGGAGGAGGAAGAGGAGGGGAGGTGAGTAGAGGAGGAGGGATAGAGGAGGAAGATGGAGAGTAGAGGAGGAGAGGAGATGGTGAGTAGAGGAGGAGGGAGATGGAGAGTAGAGGAGGAGGAAGAGGAGGGTGATGGTGAGAGAGGAGGAGGGATAAGTAGATGGAGAGAGAGGAGGAGAGGTGAGTAGAGGAGGAGGAGATGGAGAGTGAGAGGAGATGGTGAGTAGAGGAGAGGAGGGAGAAGAGGAAGGGAGGAGGGTGATGGTGAGTAGAGGAGAGGATAGAGGAAATGGAGAGGAGAGGAGATGGGGAGTAGAGGAGGAGGGAGAGAGAGGAGGAGGAAGGGAGATGGTGAGTAGAGGAGGAGGGATAGGAGGAGGAAGATGGAGAGTAGAGGAGGGAGAGGAGGAGATGGTGAGTAGAGGAGAGAGGGAGGAGATGGAGAGGAGGGAGAGGAGGAGATGGGGAGAGGGAGAGGAGGAAAGAAAGGGAGGGAAATTATATGAGGAAAGGAGGGAGGAGGAGGGAGATGGAGAAGAGGGGGAGGAAGAGGAGGGTGATGGTGAGTAGAGGAGGAGGGATAGGAGGAGGGAGATGGAGAGAGGGAGGAGGAAAATGGTGAGTAGAGGAGGAGGGAGATGGAGAGTAGAGGAGGAGGAAGAGGAGATGGTGAGTAGAGGAGGAGGGATAGGAGGAGGAAGATGGAGAGTAGAGGAGGAGATGGTGAGTAGAGGAGGAGGGAGATGGAGAGTAGAGGAGGAGGAAGAGGAGGGTGATGGTGAGAGAGGAGGAGGGAGGAGGATGGAGATGGAGAGAGAGGAGGAGAAATGGTGAGTAGAGGAGGAAGGAGATGGAGAGAGAGGAGGAGATGGGAGGAGGAGGAGGGAGATGGAGAGGAGGTGAGTAGAGGAGGGTGATGGTGAGTAGAGGAGGAGGGATGGAGGGAGATGGAGAGTAGAGGAGGAGATGGTGAGTAGAGGAGGAGGGAGATGGAGAGTAGAGGAGGAGGGATAGGAGGAGGAAATGGAGAGTAGAGGAGGGAGAGGAGGAGATGGTGAGTAGAGGAGAGGAGGGGGAGGTGGATGTGTGAGATGGTGAGTAGAGGAGGGAGAGGAGGAGATGGTGAGTAGAGGAGAGGAGGAAAGAAAGGGAGAGGTTATATGAGGAAAAGAGAGGGAGGAGAGGGGAGATGGTGAGAAGAGGGGGAGGAAGAGGAGGGTGATGGTGAGTAGAGGAGGAGGGATAGGAGGAGGGAGATGGAGAGGAGGAGGAGGCCAGAGTAGAGGAGGAGGGAGATGGAGAGTAGAGGGAGAGGGCGATGGTGAGGAGGAGGAGGGATAGGAGGAGGAAGATGGAGAGGAGGAGGAGATGGTGAGTAGAGGAGGAGGGAGATGGAGTGTAGAGGAGGGAAGAGGAGGGTGATGGTGAGCAGAGAGGAGGGATAGGAGGAGGAGATGGAGAGTAGAGGAGGAGGAAAATGGTGAGTAGAGGAGGAAGGAGATGGAGAGGAGGAGGGAGATGGTGAGTAGAGGAGGAGGAGATGGAGAGTAGAGGAGGAGGAAGAGGAGGGTGATGGTGAGTAGAGGAGGAGGGATAGGAGGAGGGAGATGGAGAGTAGAGGAGGAGATGGTGAGTAGAGGAGGAGGGAGATGGAGAGTGAGGAGGAGGAAGAGGAGGGCGATGGTGAGTCCCTGGAGGAGGGATAGGAGGAGGAAGATGGAGAGTAGAGGAGGGAGAGGAGGAGATGGTGAGTAGAGGAGAGGAGGGGGAGAGGTGGAGGAGATGGTGAGTAGGAGAGGAGGAGATGGTGAGAGAGGAGAGGAGGAAAGAAAGGAGTAGGAAATTATATGAGGAAAAGAGAGGGATGAGGAGGGAGATGGTGAGAAGAGGAGGGTGATGTGAGTAGAGGAGGAGGGATAGGAGGAGGGAGATGGAGAGTAGAGGAGGGGGAGATGTAGAGGAGAGGAGGAAAGAAAGGGATGAGGAAATTATATGAGGAAAAGAGAGGGAGGAGGAGGGAGATGGTGAGAAGAGGGGGAGGAAGAGGAGGGTGATGGTGAGTATGGGAGGAGGGATAGGAGGAGGGAGATGGAGAGTAGAGGAGGAGGGGAAAATGGTGATTAGAGGATGAGGGAGATGGAGAGTAGAGGAGGAGATGGGGAGTAGAGGAGAGGAGGAAAGAAATGGAGTAGGAAATTATATGAGGAAAGAAGAGGGAGGAGGAGGGAGATGGTGAGTAGAGGAGAGGAGGGGGAGATGGAGGAGGGAGATGGAGAGGAGAGGAGGGGGAGAGGAGGAGGGAGATGTAGAGGAGGAGGAAGAGGAGGAGGGAAATGGTGAGTAGAGGAGAGGAGGAGGGAGATGGAGAGAGAGGAGAGGAGGGGGAGAGGAGGAGGGAGATGGAGAGGGAGAGGAGAGTAGGGGGAGAGGAGGGGGAGATGGTTAGTAGAGGAGAGGAGGGGGAGAGGAGAAGGGAGATGGTGAGTAGAGGAGAGGAGGGGGAGAGGAGGAGGGAGATGGAGAGGAGAGGAGAGGAGGGGGAGGAGGAGGAGGGAGATGGAGAGGAGATGGGAGGCATCTGTGTGTGTGTGTGTGTGTGTGTGTGTGTGTGTGTGTGTGTGTGTGTGTGTGTGTGTGTGTGTGTGTGTGTGTGTGTGTGTGTGTGTGTGTGTGTGTGTGTGTGTGTGTGTGTGTGTGTGTGTGTGTGTGTGTGTGTGTGTGTGTGTAGGAGCTGACGAAGAGAGAGGTGGTTAACGTCACACACCTGGTGATCTCTGCCGAGCTTGGCTCTTTACTGCAGGCTGCATCAGGTTGGTGTGTGAGCATGTTACATGCTGACTCTCTCTGGTCCAGCTCCTCACGTCTCTCTGTCCAGCTCCTCACGTCTCTGTCTAGCTCAGGTCCAGGCACCACACGTCTCTCTGTGTGTCTAGATGGCAGAGAGCTCCATTCTGAGTGTCTAGCTCTGGTCCAGCTCCTCACGTCTCTCTGTGTGTCTAGGTGGCAGAGAGCTCCATTCTGAGTGTCTAGCTCTGGTCCAGGCACCACACATCCAGGAGCAGAACCAGCTGACTCTGCCGCTGGACATCAACGACTACCCCTTCAGCCGCTACGCACAACTCTACTTCAGGGTAACACACCACTCATTCAATTCAATTCTCTCTCCCTGTACACTCTGGTTCATTCAATTCAATTCTCTCTCCCTGTACACTCTGGTTCATTCAATTCAATTCTCTCTCCCTGTACACTCTGGTTCTTTCAATTCAATTCTCTCTCCCTGTACACTCTGGTTCATTCAATTCAATTCTCTCCCTGTACACTCTGGTTCATTCAATTCAATTCTCTCTCCCTGTACACTCTGGTTCATTCAATTCAATTCTCTCTCCTGTACACTCTGGTTCATTCAATTCAATTCTCTCTCCCTGTACACTCTGGTTCATTCAATTCAATTCTCTCTCCCTGTACACCTGGTTCATTCAAAATACTCTCAGCCTGTACATTATTTCAATCAATTCAATTCAATCAACAGCCTAGTTATATTGGAAATACAGACAGCCTAGTTATATTGGAAATACAGACAGCCTAGTTTTATTGGAAATACAGAAATACAGCCTAGTTATATTGGAAATACAGAAATACAGACAGCCTAGTTATATTGGAAATATAGAAATACGGACAGCCTAGTTATATTGGAAATACAGACAGCCTAGTTATATTGGAAATACAGACAGCCTAGTTATATTGGAAATATAGAAATACAGACAGCCTAGTTATATTGGAAATACAGACAGCCTAGTTATATTGGAAATACAGAAATACAGACAGCCTAGTTATATTGGAAATACAGACAGCCTAGTTATATTGGAAATATAGAAATACAGACAGCCTAGTTATATTGGAAATACAGACAGCCTAGTTATATTGGAAATATAGAAATACAGACAGCCTAGTTATATTGGAAATACAGACAGCCTAGTTATAAAATACAGACAGCCTAGTTATATTGGAAATATAGAAATACAGACAGCCTAGTTATATTGGAAATACAGAAATACAGACAGCCTAGTTATATTGGAAATATAGAAATACAGACAGCCTAGTTATATTGGAAATACAGAAATACAGACAGCCTAGTTATATTGGAAATATAGAAATCAGACAGCCTAGTTATATTGGAAATATAGAAATACAGACAGCCTAGTTATATTGGAAATACAGAAATACAGACAGCCTAGTTATATTGGAAATACAGACAGCCTAGTTATATTGGAAATATAGAAATACAGACAGCCTAGTTATATTGGAAATACAGAAATACAGACAGCCTAGTTATATTGGAAATATAGAAATACAGACAGCCTAGTTATATTGGAAATATAGAAATACAGACAGCCTAGTTATATTGGAAATACAGAAATACAGACAGCCTAGTTATATTGGAAATATAGAAATACAGACAGCCTAGTTATATTGGAAATACAGACAGCCTAGTTATATTGGAAATATAGAAATACAGACAGCCTAGTTATATTGGAAATATAGAAATACAGACAGCCTAGTTATATTGGAAATACAGAAATACAGACAGCCTAGTTATATTGGAAATATAGAAATCAGACAGCCTAGTTATATTGGAAATACAGACAGCCTAGTTATATTGGAAATACAGACAGCCTAGTTATATTGGAAATACAGACAGCCTAGTTATATTGGAAATATAGAAATACAGACAGCCTAGTTATATTGGAAATTCAGAAATACAGACAGCCTAGTTATATTGGAAATATAGAAATCAGACAGCCTAGTTATATTGGAAACACAGAAATACAGACAGCCTAGTTATATTGGAAATACAGAAATACAGACAGCCTAGTTATATTGGAAATACAGACAGCCTAGTTATATTGGAAATATAGAAATACAGACAGCCTAGTTATATTGGAAATATAGAAATACAGACAGCCTAGTTATATTGGAAATACAGAAATACAGACAGCCTAGTTATATTGGAAATATAGAAATACAGACAGCCTAGTTATTTTGGAAATATAGAAAAACAGACAGCCTAGTTATATTGGAAATACAGACAGCCTAGTTATATTGGAAATACAGACAGCCTAGTTATATTGGAAATACAGACAGCCTAGTTATATTGGAAATATAGAAATACAGACAGCCTAGTTATATTGGAAATACAGAAATACAGACAGCCTAGTTATATTGGAAATATAGAAATCAGACAGCCTAGTTCTATTGGAAATACAGAAATACAGACAGCCTAGTTATATTGGAAATACAGACAGCCTAGTTATATTGGAAATATATAAATACAGACAGCCTAGTTATATTGGAAATATATAAATACAGACAGCCTAGTTATATTGGAAATACAGAAATACAGACAGCCTAGTTATATTGGAAATACAGAAATACAGACAGCCTAGTTATTTTGGAAATATAGAAATACAGACAGCCTAGTTATATTGGAAATACAGACAGCCTAGTTTTATTGGAAATACAGACAGCCTAGTTATATTGGAAATATAGAAATACAGACAGCCTAGTTATATTGGAAATACAGACAGCCTAGTTATATTGGAAATACAGACAGCCTAGTTATATTGGAAATACAGAAATACAGACAGCCTAGTTATATTGGAAATACAGACAGCCTTGTTATATTGGAAATATAGAAATACAGACAGCCTAGTTATATTGGAAATATAGAAATACAGACAGCCTAGTTATATTGGAAATACAGACAGCCTAGTTATATTGGAAATATAGAAATACAGACAGCCTAGTTATATTGGAAATACAGAAATACAGACAGCCTAGTTATATTGGAAATACAGAAATACAGACAGCCTAGTTATATTGGAAATACAGACAGCCTAGTTATATTGGAAATATAAAAATACAGACAGCCTAGTTATATTGGAAATACAGACAGCCTAGTTATATTGGAAATATAGAAATACAGACAGCCTAGTTATATTGGAAATACAGAAATACAGACAGCCTAGTTATATTGGAAATATAGAAATACAGACAGCCTAGTTATATTGGAAATACAGAAATACAGACAGCCTAGTTATATTGGAAATATAGAAATCAGACAGCCTAGTTATATTGGAAATACAGAAATACAGACAGCCTAGTTATATTGGAAATACAGAAATACAGACAGCCTAGTTATATTGGAAATACAGACAGCCTAGTTATATTGGAAATATAGAAATACAGACAGCCTAGTTATATTGGAAATATAGAAATACAGACAGCCTAGTTATATTGGAAATACAGAAATACAGACAGCCTAGTTATATTGGAAATATAGAAATCAGACAGCCTAGTTATTGGAAATACAGAAATACAGACAGCCTAGTTATATTGGAAATACAGACAGCCTAGTTATATTGGAAATATATAAATACAGACAGCCTAGTTATATTGGAAATATATAAATACAGACAGCCTAGTTATATTGGAAATACAGAAATACAGACAGCCTAGTTATATTGGAAATATATAAATACAGACAGCCTAGTTATTTTGGAAATATAGAAAACAGACAGCCTAGTTATATTGGAAATACAGACAGCCTAGTTATATTGGAAATACAGACAGCCTAGTTATATTGGAAATATAGAAATACAGACAGCCTAGTTATATTGGAAATACAGACAGCCTAGTTATATTGGAAATACAGACAGCCTAGTTATATTGGAAATACAGAAATACAGACAGCCTAGTTATATTGGAAATACAGACAGCCTAGTTATATTGGAAATATAGAAATACAGACAGCCTAGTTATATTGGAAATACAGACAGCCTAGTTATATTGGAAATATAGAAATACAGACAGCCTAGTTATATTGGAAATATAGAAATACAGACAGCCTAGTTATATTGGAAATACAGAAATACAGACAGCCTAGTTATATTGGAAATACAGAAATACAGACAGCCTAGTTATATTGGAAATATAGAAATACAGACAGCCTAGTTATATTGGAAATACAAAAATACAGACAGCCTAGTTATATTGGAAATACAGAAATACAGTTGAACTGATTGAAAATGAATCCTGCAGTCAATGTTTGATACTATGTCCATTCATTCCATTACCTGGGAAATGTTAAAATACGAAATTCTAATTCAATTCCAAAGATAACATTTTTTACAATTTAAAATTAAATTGCAATTCAGAAAGTCCAAACAGTCTAATTCTAATTGGACAAAAATCAATTCCAAAACGAAGATGGTTGAAATTCTAAATGAATTCCACATAAATTCTCCTCTTCATGAGTGAATTCAAGAATTGAATTGGATTTCAAATGAGACTGGAATTGACACCAACCCTGACATACACACGTCTCATCTCCAGGGTCTGACCCCTGACCCCTGACCCTCTCTCTGTTAGGAGCCTATGTTTGGGATGCTAATGGTTCCCTTGGAGAGGACCCTGACGTACACATGTCTCATCTCCAGGGTCTGACCCCTGGCCCTCTCTCTGTTAGGAGCCTATGTTTGGGATACTAATGGTTCCCTTGGAGAGGACCCTGACGTACACATGTCTAATCTCCAGGGTCTGACCCCTGACCCTCTCTCTGTTAGGAGCCTATGTTTGGGATGCTAATGGTTCCCTTGGAGAGGACCCTGACGTACACATGTCTAATCTCCAGGGTCTGACCCCTGACCCTCTCTCTGTTAGGAGCCTATGTTTGGGATGCTAATGGTTCCCTTGGAGAGGACCCTGACGTACACATGTCTAATCTCCAGGGTCTGACCCCTGACCCTCTCTCTGTTAGGAGCCTATGTTTGGGATGCTAATGGTTCCCTTGGAGAGGACCCTGACGTACACATGTCTAATCTCCAGGGTCTGACCCCTGACCCTCTCTCTGTTAGGAGCCTATGTTTGGGATGCTAATGGTTCCCTTGGAGAGGACCCTGACGTACACATGTCTAATCTCCAGGGTCTGACCCCTGACCCTCTCTCTGTTAGGAGCCTATGTTTGGGATGCTAATGGTTCCCTTGGAGAGGACCCTGACGTACACATGTCTAATCTCCAGGGTCTGACCCTGACCCTCTCTCTGTTAGGAGCCTATGTTTGGGATGCTAATGGTTCCCTTGGAGAGGACCCTGACGTACACATGTCTAATCTCCAGGGTCTGACACCTGACCCTCTCTCTGTTAGGAGCCTATGTTTGGGATGCTAATGGTTCCCTTGGAGAGGACCCTGACGTACACATGTCTAATCTCCAGGGTCTGACCCCTGAACCTCTCTCTGTTAGGAGCCTATGTTTGAGATGCTAATGGTTCCCTTGGAGAGGACCCTGACGTACACATGTCTAATCTCCAGGGTCTGACACCTGACCCTCTCTCTGTTAGGAGCCTATGTTTGGGATGCTAACGGTTCCCTATGGAGAGGACCTGACATGTACAGATGAGGACCTCCGACAGGAAGCTCTGGAGCTGTTCATTATGGTGAGTCCTGTTCATTATGGTCCTGTTCATTATGGTGAGTCCTGTTCATTATGGTGACTCTGTTCATTATGGTGAGTCTGTTCATTATGGTGAGTCTGTTCATTATGGTGAGTCCTGTTCATTATGGTGACTCCTGTTCATTACGGTGACTCCTGTTCATTATGGTGAGTCCTGCCTGTTCATTATGGTGACTCCTGTTCAATATGGTGACTCCTGTTCATTATGGTGAGTCTGTTCATTATGGTGAGCTCCTGTTCATTATGGTGAGTCCTGACTGTTCATTATGGGGAGTCCTGACTGTTCATTATGGGGAGTCCTGTTCATTTTGGTGAGTACTGTTCATTATGGTGAGTCTGTTCATTATGGTGAGTCCTGTTCATTATGGTGAGTCCTGTTCATTATGGTGAGTCCTGTTCATTATGGTGAGTCAGATTCATTATGGTGAGTCATGATAGTTCATTATGGTGAGTCATGACTGTTCATTATGGTGAGTCATGACTGTTCATTATGGTGAGTCATGACTGTTCATTATGGTGAGTCATGACTGTTCATTATGGTGACTCCTGTTCATTATGGTAAGTCCTGTTCATTATGGTGACACCTGTTCATTATGGTGACTCCTGTTCATTATGGTGACACCTGTTCATTATGGTGACACCTGTTCATTATGGTGACACCTGTTCATTATGGTGAGTCCTGACTGTTCATTATGGTGACTCCTGACTGTTCATTATGGTGACTCCTGTTCATTATGGTGACTCCTGTTCATTATGGTAAGTAAGTGACCTGTTCATTATGGTGACACCTGTTCATTATGGTGACTCCTGTTCATTATGGTGAGTCCTGTTCATTACGGGAGTCCTGACTGTTCATTATGGTGAGTCGGACAAAACCCTCATAAAAACCAAGAGTAAAAGAACCTTGATTCTGCGATACAGGCATTTGGAATATCACGCAAAAACATCCGTTGGAATTCATCAAATTAAATTGATATTTCACCCAGCATACCTTGTCCATAGACTGCTTTCAGAGTAAGGACACCAATATGTTACATTTTGTAAATTGGTTGAATTATCCCTTTACGTATTAGAGTTCCGTGTCTGTCTGTTCTGGGTGTTAGGGTTCCGTGTCTCTCTGTTCTGGGTGTTTAAGTGTTAGGGTTCCGTGTATCTCTGTTCTAGGTGTTAGGGTTCCGTGTCTCTCTGTTCTGGGTGTTTAAGTGTTAGGGTTCCGTGTATCTCTGTTCTAGGTGTTAGGGTTCCGTGTCTCTCTGTTCTGGGTGTTTAAGTGTTAGGGTTCCGTGTATCTCTGTTCTAGGTGTTAGGTTCCGTGTCTCTCTGTTCTGGGTGTTTAAGTGTTTGGGTTCCGTGTCTCTCTGTTCTAGCTTTTAGGGTTCCGTGTATCTCTGTTCTAGGTGTTTAAGTGTTAGGGTTCCGTGTACAGTGGGGAGAACAAGTATTTGATTCACTTTTAAGTAATATTGTTGTCATGTTGTGTTCCTACCATGTTGTTGTCATGTGTTGCTGCCTTGCTATGTTGTTGTCTTAGGTCTCTCTTTATGTAGTGTTGTCTCTCTTGTCGTGATGTGTGTTGTTGTCTGAGGTCTCTTTATGTAGTGTTGTCTCTCTCGTTGTGATGTGTGTCGTTGTGATGTGTGTCGTTCCACTTCATGATTGTGTCCCACTTGTTGTTGATTCTTCACAAAAAAATACAGTTTTATATCTTTGTTTGAAGCCTGAAATGTGGCAAAAGGTCGCAAAGTTCAAGGGGGCCGAATACTTTCGCAAGGCACTGTACCTCCACACAAACAGTATATAACCTACCCACATACCTCCACACAAACAGTAGATAACCTACCCACATACCTCCACACAAACAGTAGATAACCTACCCACATACCTCCACACAAACAGTAGATAACCTACACACATACCTCCACACGAACAGTAGATAACCTACCCACATACCTCCACACAAACAGTAGATAACCTGCCCACATACCTCCACACGAACAGTATATAACCTGCCCACATACCTCCACACAAACAGTAGATAACCTACCCACATACCTCCACACAAACAGTATATAACCTCCACACTAACAGTAGATAACCTACCCACATACCTCCACACAAACAGTATATAACCTCCACACTAACAGTAGATAACCTACGCACGAACAGTATATAACCTACACACATACCTCCACACGAACAGTAGATAACCTACACACATACCTCCACACGAACAGTAGATAACCTACCCACATACCTCCACACGAACAGTAGATAACCTACCCACATACCTCCACACAAACAGTAGATAACCTACACACATACCTCCACACGAACAGTAGATAACCTACGCACATACCTCCACACGAACAGTAGGTGGGATGTAATTTCTGTCATGGTTCTCATCACTGTTTATCACTACCAAGCTGGGGTTTCCATTCCCCTGAGATTAGAGGAACTTTGACGGGACTCCCTGTCCTGCCGTAAGGTTCTCAGAGTTCTAGCCAGGTCAGGTCATTCACAGTTTAATTGTTCTCGGTATCTTCTTAGCCACACACACATTCCTCCTTGTCTCGACCAAACCTTATTAGACTGAAGTTTATCATTCTAATTCATTATACATGTTACAGAATCGAATGATTACTTATAGTTATGTTTGTCTTATTATTCATTATATATGTTACATAATGCCATAATTACATTTCAGGGTGGAATTCTTTAGTCATTACCTTTAAGCATATAAATTCCCTTATCATAGGGTTATGTATATCTCTGTGTTCTAGGTGTTTAAGTGTTAGGGTTCCGTCTATCCCTGTGTTCTAGGTGTTTAAGTGTTAGGGTTCTGTCTAGCTCTGTGTTCTAGTTGTTTAAGTGTTAGAGTTCTGTCTATCTGTGTGCTAGGTGTTTAAGTTTAGGATTCTGTGTTCTAGGAGTTTAAGTGTCAGGGTTCTGTCTATCTCTGGGTTATAGGTGTTTAAGTGTTAGGGTTATGTATGTCTCTGTGTTCTAGGTTTTTAAGTGTTAGGGTTCTGTCTATTTCTTAGTTCTAGGTGTTTAAGTGTTAGGGTTCTGTCTATTTCAGTATTCTAGGTGTTTAAGTGTTAGGGTTCCATCTAGCTCTGTGTTCTAGGTGTTTAAGTGTTATGGTTCTGTCTATCACTGTGTTCTAGGTGTTTAAGTTTTAGGGTTCTGTCTATTTCTGTGTTCTAGGTGTTAGGATTCTGCGTTCTAGGTGTTTAAGTGTTAGGGTTCTGTCTATCTATGTGTTCTAGGTGTTTAAGTGTTAGGGTTCTGTCTGTGTCGTATCTGTGTTCTAAGTATTAAGGGATGTGGTTTTATGTTGTAGATCCTGAGGTTCATGGGCGACCCCCACCTGAATGGGGCTCAGGAGAACCTGTTTGGGAACTACATCATCCAGAGAGGACTGGCCAATCAGGGCCTGCGAGACGAGATCCTGGCTCAGCTGGCCAACCAGGTGTGGCGGAACCCTAACCATGACAACGCAGAGAGAGGCTGGCTGCTGCTGCTGGGGTGTGTCTGCTGCTTCCCCCCCTCCGCCAAGCTGCACACACATCTACTGAAGTAAGAACACACACCTACTGAAGTAAGAACACACACACACACACACCTCTACTGAAGTAAGAGCACACACACACACCTACTGAAGTAAGAACACACACACACACCTACTGAAGTAAGACACACACACACCTACTGAAGTAAGAACACACACACACACCTACTGAAGTGCACACACACACACTACTGAAGTAAGAACACACACACACCTACTGACACACACACACACCTACTGAAGTAAGAACACACACACACACACCTACTGAAGTAAGAACACACACCTACTGAAGTAAGTAAGAACACACACACACACCTACTGAAGTAAGAACACACACACACACACCTACTGAAGTGGAACACACACACACACACACCTACTGAAGTAAGAACACACACACACACCTACTGAAGTAACACACACACACACACACCTACTGACCTACTGAAGTAAGAACACACACACACACCTACTGAAGTAAGAACACACACACACACCTACTGAAGAACACACACACACACACCCTACTGAAGTAAGAACACACACACACACACACCCTACTGAAGTAAGAACACACACACACCTACTGAAGTAAGAACACACACACTACTGTAAGAACACACACACACACCTACTGAAGTAAGAACACACACACACACTACTGAAGTAAGAACACACACACACACACACCTACTGAAGTAAGAACACACACACACACCTACTGAAGTAAGAACACACACACACCTACTGAAGTAAGAACACACACCTACTGAAGTAAGAACACACACACACACACCCTACTGAAGTAAGAACACACACACACACACACCTACTGAAGTAAGAACACACACCTACTGAAGTAAGAACACACACCTACTGAAGTAAGAACACACACCTACTGAAGTAAGAACACACACACACACACCTACTGAAGTAAGAACACACACACACACACACCTACTGAAGTAAGAACACACACCTACTGAAGTAAGAACACACACACACACACCTACTGAAGTAAGAACACACACACACACACCTCTACTGAAGTAAGAGCACACACACACACCCTACTGAAGTAAGAACACACACACACACACCTACTGAAGTAAGAACACACACACACACCTACTGAAGTAAGAACACACACACACACCTACTGAAGTAAGAACACACACCTACTAAAGTAAGAACACACACACACCTACTGAAGTAAGAACACACACACACACACCTACTGAAGTAAGAACACACACACACACCTACGGAAGTAAGAACACACACACACACCTACTGAAGAACACACACACACACACCTACTGAAGTAAGAACACACACACCTACTGAAGTAAGAACACACACACACACCTACGGAAGTAAGAACACACACACACACCTACTGAAGAACACACCTACTGAAGTAAGAACACACAAGTAAGAACACACACACACACCTACTGAAGAACAACACACACACACACCTACTGAAGTAAGAACACACACACCTACTGAAGTAAGAACACACACACACACACCTACTGAAGAAGAACACACACACACCTACTGAAGTAAGAACACACACACACCTACTGAAGTAAGAACACACACCTACTAAGTAAGAACACACACACACACCTACTGAAGTAAGAACACACACACACACACACCTACTGAAGTAAGAACACACACACACACCTACTGAAGTAAGAACACACACACACACCACCTACTGAAGTAAGAACACACACACACACCTACTGAAGTAAGAACACACACACACACCTACTGAAGTAAGAACACACACACACCTACTGAAGTAAGAACACACACACACACACCTACTGAAGTAAGAACACACACACACACACACCTACTGAAGTAAGAACACACACACACACACCTACTGAAGTAAGAACAACACACACACACACCTACTGAAGTAAGAACACACACACACACACACCTACTGAAGTAAGAACACACACACACACACACCTACTGAAGTAAGAACACACACACACACCTACTGAAGTAAGAACACACACACACACACCCTACTGAAGTAAGAACACACACACACACACACCTACTGAAGTAAGAACACACACACACACCTACTGAAGTAAGAACACACACACACACACACCTACTGAAGTAAGAACACACACACACACCCTACTGAAGTAAGAACACACACACACACACCTACTGAAGAACAACACACACACACACACACCTACTGAAGTAAGAACACACACACACACCTACTGAAGTAAGAACACACACACACACACACCCTACTGAAGTAAGAACACACACACACACACACACACTACTGAAGTAAGAACACACACACACACACACCTACTGAAGTAAGAACACACACACCTACTGAAGTAAGAACACACACACACACCTACTGAAGTAAGACACACACACCTACTGAAGTAAGAACACACACACACACCTACTGAAGTAAGAACACACACCCTACTGAAGTAAGAACACACACACACCTACTGAAGTAAGAACACACACACACACACACCTACTGAAGTAAGAACACACACCTACTGAAGTAAGAACACACACACACCTACTGAAGTAAGAACACACACACACACACACCTACTGAAGTAAGAACACACACACACACACACCTACTGAAGTAAGAACACACACACACACACCTACTGAAGTAAGAACACACACACACACCTACTGAAGTAAGAACACACACACACACACCTACTGAAGTAAGAACACACACACACACACACCTACTGAAGTAAGAACACACACACACACCTACTGAAGTAAGAACACACACACACACACACCTACTGAAGTAAGAACACACACACACACCTACTGAAGTAAGAACACACACACACACACCTACTGAAGTAAGAACACACACACACACACCTACTGAAGTAAGAACACACACACACACACACCTACTGAAGTAAGAACAACACACACACACCTACTGAAGTAAGAACACACACACACACCTACTGAAGTAAGAACACACACACACTACTGAAGTAAGAACACACACACACCTACTGAAGTAAGAACACACACCTACTGAAGTAAGAACACACACACCTACTGAAGTAAGAACACACACACACACCTACTGAAGAACACACACACACTACTGAAGTAAGAACACACACACCTACTGAAGTAAGAACACACACCTACTGAAGTAAGAACACACACACACACCTACTGAAGTAAGAACACACACACACACCTACTGAAGTAAGAACACACACACACACACACCTACTGAAGTAAGAACACACACACACACACACCTACTGAAGTAAGAACACACACCTACTGAAGTAAGAACACACACACACACCTACTGAAGTAAGAACACACACACACACCTACTGAAGTAAGAACACACACACACACACACCTACTGAAGTAAGAACACACACACACACCACCTACTGAAGTAAGAGCACACACACACACCTACTGAAGTAAGAACACACACACACACACACCTACTGAAGTAAGAACACACACACACACCTACTGAAGTAAGAACACACACACACACACACCTACTGAAGTAAGAACACACACACACACCACCTACTGAAGTAAGAACACACACACACACCCTACTGAAGTAAGAACACACACACACACCTACTGAAGTAAGAACACACACACACACACACCTACTGAAGTAAGAACACACACACACACACACCTACTGAAGTAAGAACACACACACACACACACCTACTGAAGTAAGAACACACACACACACCTACTGAAGTAAGAACACACACACACACCTACTGAAGTAAGAACACACACACACACCTACTGAAGAACACACACACACACACACCTGCTGAAGTAAGAACACACACACCTACTGAAGTAAGAACACACACACACACCACCTGCTGAAGTAAGAACACACACACACACCTACTGAAGTAACACACACACACCCTACTGAAGTAAGAACACACACACACACCTACTGAAGAAACACACACACACACACACCTACTGGAAGTAAGAACACACACACACACCTACTGAAGTAACACACACACCTACTGACACACACACCTACTGAAGAAGAACACACACACACACCTACTGAAGTAAGAACACACACACACACACACCTACTGAAGTAAGTGGAAGAACACACACACACACACACACCTACTGAAGAACACACACACCTACTGAAGGAAGAACACACACACACACACACCTACTGAAGTAAGAACACACACACACACCTACTGAAGTAAGAACACACACCTACTGAAGAACACACACACCTACTGAAGTAAGAACACACACACACCTACTGAAGTAAGAACACACACACACACACACCTACTGGTAAGAACACACACACACACCTACTGAAGTAAGAACACACACACACACCTACTGAAGTGGAACACACACACACCTACTGGAAGTAAGAACACACACACACACCTCCTACTGAAGTAAGAACACACACACACACACACTACTGAAGTAAGAACACACACACACACCTACTGAAGTAAGAACACACACACCTACTGAAGTAAGAACCTGCACACACACACACCTACTGAAGTAAGAACACACACACACACACTACTGAAGTAAGAACACACACACACACCTACTGGAAGTAAGAACACACACACACACCTGCTGGAGTGGACACCTACTGAAGTAAGAACACACACACACACACCTACTGAAGTAAGAACACACACACACACACACCTACTGAAGAAACACACACACACCTACTGAAGTAAGAACACACACACCTGCTGAGTGGACACACACCTACTGAAGTAAGAACACACACACACACCTGCTGAAGAACACACACACACCTACTGAAGTAAGAACACACACACACACACCTACTGAAGTAAGAACAACCACACACACACCTACTGAAGTAAGAACACACACACACCTACTGGAGTAAGAACACACACACACACCTACTGAAGTAAGAACACACACACACACACACCTACTGAAGTGGAAGACACACACCTGCTGAAGTAAGAACACACACACACACCTGCTGAAGTAAGAACACACCTACTGAAGTAAGAACACACACACACACACACCTACTGAAGAACACACACACACACCCTACTGAAGTAAGAACACACACACACCTACTGGTAAGAACACACACACACACACCCTGCTGAAGTAAGAACACACACACACCTGCTGAAGTAAGAACACACACACACACCTACTGAAGTAAGAACACACACACACACCTGCTGGTAAGAACACACACACACACACTACTGAAGTAAGAACACACACACACACACACCTACTGAAGTAAGAACACACACACACACACACCTGCTGGAGGAACACACACACACACCTACTGGAGTGGAACACACACACCTGCTGAAGTGGAACACACACACACACCTGCTGGTGGAACACACACCTACTGGTAAGAACACACACACCACCTACTGAAGTAAGAACACACACACACACACACCCTGCTGAAGTAAGAACACACACACACCTACTGAAGTGGAACACACACTGCTGACACACACCTGCTGGAGTGGAACTGCTGAAGTGGAGCACACACCTGCTGAAGTGGAACACACCTGCTGAGTGGAACACACCTGCTGGTGGAACACACACACCCTGCTGGAGTGGAACACACACACCTGCTGGAAGTGGAACACACACACACACCTGCTGAAGTGGAACACACACACACTGCTGAAGTGGAACACACACACACCCTGCTGGACCTGCTGAAGTGGAACACACACACACACACACCTACCTGCTGAAGGAACACACACACACACCTACTGACCCTGCTGGTGGAACACACACACCTGCTGAAGTGGAAGACACACACCTGCTGG
>NW_024608407.1:20000-35000 GCF_018296145.1 Oncorhynchus tshawytscha | reverse complement strand
ACAGGTATCCTATCCTGCTATCCTACTACAAAGGTATCCTATCCTGCCATCCCACTACACAGGTATCCTATCCTGCCATCCTACTACACAGGTATCCTATCCTGCAGTCCTACGACACAGGTATTCTATCATACCATTCTACTACACAGGTATCCTATCCTGCCATCCTACTGCACAGGTATCCTATGCTGCTATCCTACGACACAGGTATTCTATCCTACTACACAGGTATCCTATTTTCTCTACTGTCTGTCTGTGTTCCAGTAGTGGAGTGTGTGAGGTGTGGAGGGGTGTTCTATACTGTCTGTCTGTGTTCCTGTAGGGGAGTGTGTGAGGCGTGGAGGGGTTTTCTATACTGATGAAGGAGCATGGGCAGTGGGCGGAGCTAGCCGGTCATGATTACGTCATGGATCTGGTGGGTATATCACACACACCACATACACACATTAAGCTAACTGAGAGTTATCATGCTAACTGAGAGTTATCAGGTTAACTGAGAGTTATCAGGTTAACCGTTATCAGCGTTATCAGGGTAACGGAGAGTTATCAGGCTAACGGGGAGTTATCAGGCTAACGGGGAGTTATCAGGCTAACGGGGAGTTATCAGACTTTCTGAGAGTTATCAGGCTAACGGGAGTTATCAGGTTAATTCAGGTTATCAGGCTAACTGAGTTATCAGGCTTTCTGAGAGTTATCAGGCTAACTGAGAGTTATCAGGCTAACAGAGAGTTATCAGGCTAACTGAGAGTTATCAGGCTAACTGAGAGTTATCAGGCTAACTGAGAGTTATCAGGCTAACTGAGAGTTATCAGGCGAACTGAGAGTTATCAGGTTAACTGAGAGTTATCAGGCGAACTGAGAGTTATCAGGCGAACTGAGAGTTATCAGGCGAACTGAGAGTTATCAGGTTAACCGAGAGTTATCAGGTTAACCGAGAGTTATCAGGCTAACCGAGAGTTATCAGGCTAACCGAGAGTTATCAGGCTAACCGAGAGTTATCAGGCTAACCGAGAGTTATCAGGCTAACCGAGAGTTATCAGGCTAACCGGCCCTAACTGAATCCTGTTTTAGATCCCAGACTTTGAAAATGTCTGGCCCTAACTGAATCCTGTTTTAGATCTCAGACTTTGAAAAGGTCTGGCCCTAACTGAATCCTGTTTTAGATCTCAGACTTGGAGCTGCCGTCCGACTTCCCCAAACAGAAGAGTTACTTCATCATCTCAGCTGAGGATCCTAATAGGGTTCGAACCAACGCCAGCCTGTGAGTCCAAACACACACAAACCCAAACCCAAACCCTTCACTGGGGAGCTAACACAGGTCTCAGGGAATGTTACTAATCACCCAGCCAGGAGGATTGGTTCATCAGGGAAACTGTGGGCTCTGATTGGCCCAACACACTAATCACCCAGCCTGTTTGTGTGACCAGGACTCTGTTTGGCAGTGGTTTTGACAGTGATGAAGAGCTGCCCCCGCCCTTCCTCAGCGCCACCCAACCTGCGTACAGCCTGCCAGGCTCTGACGGATACTCCAGCCATGGTACACACACACACACACACACACACACAGCACACAGACACACAGACACACGCACACAGCACACAGCACACAGACACACAACACACACACACACACACAAGCACACAGCACACACACACACACACCAGTATAGTGATATTAACAGTGTCTCCTCTCCAGTGGAGTCTGATGTGTTCAGCCATGGTCAGACTGAGAGAGGGGTGGATCGCTACCTGGACAGCCTCTTCAACCCTGTGTTATCAGACGGCAGCACGGTGAGACACACACAGTGTGTGTGTGTGTGTGTGTGGGTGTGGGTGTGTGCATGTGTGGGGGGGGGGTGGGTGGGTGTGGGTGTGTGTGTGTGTGGGGGGCAGTATGAATGGAGCAGACTGCAGCGGGGGATTAAGTTACTAAACTACACAGGTATCATATCCTACCATCCTACCGTATTTCATACAACCGGAGGGCTGCTGGATTCAGACCCCAGGTTCCTTCTTCTGCCATAGGGCCCTGGAGCAAACACAACACATCATAACATATAACATAACACATCATAACATAACACACATCATAACATATAGCATAACACATCATAACATATAACACAACACATCATAACATATAACATAACACATCATAACATATAACATAACACATCATAACATAACACAACACACATCATAACATAACACAACACACATCATAACATATAGCATAACACATCATAACATATAATATAACACATCATAACATATAGCATAACACATCATAACATATAACATAACACATCATAACATATAATATAACACATCATAACATATAGCATAACACATCATAACATATAACATAACACATCATAACATATAACATAACACATCATAACATATAACATAACACAACATAACATATAACACAACACATCATAACATAACACATCATAACACATAACATAACACATCATAACATATAACATAACACAACATAACATATAACATAACACATCATAACATATAACATAACACATCATAACATATAGCATAACACATCATAACATATAACATAACACATCATAACATATAACATAACACATCATAACATATAATATAACACATCATAACATATAGCATAACACATCATAACATATAACATAACACAACACACATCATAACATATAGCATAACACATCATAACATATAACACAACACATCATAACATAACACATCATAACACATAACATAACACATCATAATATAACACAACACACAACATAACATATAACATAACACATCATAACATATAACACAACACATCATAATATAACACAACACACATCATAACATGTAATATAACACATCATAACATATAACACAACACATCATAACATAACACATCATAACATATCATAACATATAACATAACACATCATAACATATAACATAACACATCATAACATATAACATAACACATCATAACACATCATAACATAACACAACACATCATAACATATAACATAACACAACACACATCATAACATAACACATCATAACATATAACATAACACATCATAACATATAACATAACACAACATAACATATAACACATAACATAACATATAACATAACACATCATAATATAACATAACACATCATAACATGTAATATAACACATCATAACATATAACACAACACATCATAACATAACACATCATAACATATCATAACATATAACATAACACATCATAACATATAACATAACACATCATAACATATAACACAACACATCATAATATAACACAACACACATCATAACATGTAATATAACACATCATAACATATAACACAACACACATAACATAACATCATAACATATCATAACATATAACATAACACATCATAACATATAACATAACACATCATAACATATAACATAACACATCATAACACATCATAACATAACACAACACATCATAACATATAACATAACACAACATAACATATAACATAACACATCATAACATATAACATAACACATCATAACATATAACATAACACAACATAACATATAACATAACACATCATAACATATAACATAACACATCATAACATATAACATAACACAACATAACATATAACATAACACATCATAACATATAGCATAACACATCATAACATATAACATAACACAACACATCATAACATATAACATAACACAACACACATCATAACATAACACATCATAACATATAACATAACACAACATAACATATAACATAACACATCATAACATATAACATAACACATCATAACATATAACATAACACATCATAACATATAGCATAACACATCATAACATATAACATAACACAACACAACACACATCATAACATAACACATCATAACATATAGCATAACACAACATAACATATAGCATAACACAACATAACATATAACATAACACATCATAACATATAACATAACACAACACACATCATAACATAACACATCATAACATATAACATAACACAACATAACATATAACATAACACATCATAACATATAGCATAACACATCATAACATATAACATAACACAACACATCATAACATATAGCATAACACATCATAACATATAACACAACACATCATAACATATAACACAACACATCATAACATATAGCATAACACATCATAACATATAACACAACACATCATAATATAACACAACACACATCATACCATGTAATATAACACATCATAACATATAACACAACACATCATAACATAACACATCATAACATATCATAACATATAACATAACACATCATAACATATAACATAACACATCATAACACATCATAACATAACACAACACATCATAACATATAACATAACACAACACACATCATAACATAACACATCATAACATATAACATAACACAACATAACATATAACATAACACATCATAACATATAACATAACACATCATAACATATAACATAACACAACATAACATATAACATAACACATCATAACATATAGCATAACACATCATAACATATAACATAACACAACACAACACACATCATAACATAACACATCATAACATATAGCATAACACAACATAACATATAGCATAACACAACATAACATATAACATAACACATCATAACATATAACATAACACAACACACATCATAACATATAACATAACACATCATAACATATAACATAACATATCATAACATAACACATCATAACATATAACACAACACATCATAACATATAACATAACATATCATAACATAACACATCATAGCATAACACATCATAACACATCATAACACATCATACCACATCATAACACATCATAACACATCATAACATAACACACCATAACACATCGTAACATGACATAACATAACACATCATAACACATCATAACATAACACATATAACATAACACATCATAACATATAACATAACACAACATAACATATAACATAACACATCATAACATATAGCATAACACATCATAACATATAACATAACACAACACAACACACATCATAACATAACACATCATAACATATAGCATAACACAACATAACATATAACATAACACATCATAACAGAATACATCATAACACATCATAACATAACACATCATAATACATCATAATACATCGTAACACATTATACACATCATAACACATCATAACATAACACATCATAATATAATACATCATAACACATCATAACACATCATAACATAACACATCATAACATAATACATCATAACATAATACATCATAACATAATACATCATAACACATCATAACATAACACGTCATAACATAACACATCATAACATAATACATCATAACATAATACATCATAACATAATACATCATAACATAACACATCATAACATAACACATCATAACATAATACATCATAACGCATCATAACATAACACAACATATCATAACATAACACATCATAGCATAATACATCATAACATAACACATCATAACACAACATATCATAACATAACACATCATAGCATAATACAGCATAACATAACACATCATAACACATCATAACATAACGCATCATAATACATCATAACATAATACATCATAACATAATACATCATAACATAACACATCATAACATAACATAACACATCATAACACATCATAACATACCGCATCATAACATAACACATCATAACATAACACATCATACCACATCATAACATAACACATCATAACATAATACATCATAACATAATACATCATAACACATCATAATACATCATAACATAATACATCATAATACATCATAACACATCATAACACATCATAACATAATACATCATAACACATCATAATACATAACATAACACATCATAACACATCATAACACATCATAATACATCCTAACATAATACATCATAGCACATCATAACATAATACATCATAATACATCATAACACAGCATAACACATCATAACATAACACATCATAACACAATACATCATAACACATCATAACATAATACATCATAATACATCATAACACATCATAACACATCATAACATAATACATCATAACATAATACATCATAACATAATACATCATAACACATCATAACATAATACATCATAACACATCATAACATAATACATCATAACATAATACATCATAACACATCATAACATAACACATCATAATACATCATAACACATCATAACACATCATAACAAACACATCATAACACATCATAACATAACACATCATAACACATCAGAACACATCATAACATAATACATCATAGCATAACACATCATAACACATCGTAACACATCATAACACATCATAACATAATACATCATAACATAAGACATCATAATACATCATAACACATCATAACACATCATAACATAATACATCATAACACATCATAACATAACACATCATAACACATCATAACACATCATAATACATCATAACACATCATAACATAACACATCATAACACATCATAATACATCATAACACATCATAACATAATACATCATAATACATCATAACACATCATAACATAATACATCATAACATAAGACATCATAATACATCATAACACATCATAACATAATACATCATAACACATCATAACATAACACATCATAATACATCATAACACATCATAACATAACACATCATAACACATCATAATACATCATAACACATCATAACATAATACATCATAATACATCATAACACATCATAACATAATACATCCTCACACATCATAACACATCATAATACATCCTAACATAACACATCATAATACATCATAACACATCATAACATAATACATCATAATACATCCTAACACATCATAACACATCATAATACATCCTAACATAATACATCATAATACATCATAACACATCATAACATAATACATCATAACATAATACATCATAACATAATACATCATAACCCATCATAACACATCATAACATAACACATCATAACATAACACATCATAACATAACACATCATAACATATCACATCATAACATATCACATCATAACACATACTAACATAATACATCATAACACATTATAACACATCATAATATAACACATCATAACACATCATAACATAATACATCATAACACATCATAACATAATACATCATAACATAACACATCATAACACATCATAACATAATACATCATAACACATCATAACACATCATAACATAATACATCATAACACATCATAACATAATGCATCATAACACATCATAACACATCATAATACATCATAACACATCATAATACATCATAACATAACACATCATAATACATCATAACATATCATAACACAACACATCATAATACATCATAACATATCATAACACATCACATCATAATACATCATAATACATCATAACATAACACATCATAACACATCATAACATAATACATCATAATACATCATAACACATCATAATACATCATAACATAATACATCATAATACATCATAACACATCATAACACATCATAACATAATACATCATAATACATCGTAACACATCATAACATAATACATCATAAAACATCATAATACATCATAACATAACACATCATAACATAATACATCATAATACATCATAACACATCATAATACATCATAACATAATACATCATAATACATCATAACACATCATAACATAATACATCATAATACATCATAATACATCATAACACATCATAACATAATACATCATAAAACATCATAATACATCATAACATAACACATCATAACACAGCATAACATAATACATCATAATACATCATAACACATCATAACACATCATAACATAATACATCATAACACATCATAATACATCATAACACATCATAACATAGTACATCATAATACATCATAACACATCATAACATAACACATCATAATACATCATAACATAACACATCATAACATAATACATCATAACACATCATAATACATCATAATACATCATAACACATCATAACACATAACATAATACATCATAATACATCATAACACATCATAACATAACACATCATAACACATAATAATACTTCATAATACATCATAACATAATACATCATAACACATCATAATACATCATAACACATCATAACATAATACATCATAATACATCATAACACATCATAACATAACACATCATAACACATCATAACATAATACATCATAACATAATACATCATAACACATCATAATACATCATAATACATCATAACATAACACATCATAACATAATACATCATAACATAACACATCATAACATAATACATCATAACATAATACATCATAACATAACACATCATACCATAATACATCATAACATAACACATCATAACACATCATAACATAATACATCATAACATAATACATCATAACACATCATAATACATCATAATACATCATAACATAACACATCATAACATAATACATCATAACATAACACATAATAACATAATACATCATAACACATCATAATACATCATAATACATCATAACACATCATAACACGTCATAACATGACACATCATAACATAACACATCATAACATAGCACATCATAACATACCACATCATAACATAACACATCATAACACATCATAACATAACACATCATAACACATCATACCATACCATAACACATCATAACATAACACATCATAACATAACACATCATAACATGACACATCATAACATAATACATCATAACATAATACATCATAACATAATACATCATAACATAATACATCATAACATAATACATCATAACACATCATAACATAACACATCATAACATAACACATCATAACATAATACATCATAACATAATACATCATAACATAATACATCATAACACATCATAACATAATACATCATAACATAACACAACACATCATAACATAATACATCATAACATAACACAACACATCATAGCATATCATAACATATCATAACACATCATAACATAATACATCATAACACATCATAACATGACACATCATAACATAATACATCATAACACATCATAACACAATACATCATAACACATCATGTCATAACACATCATAACACATCATAACATATCATAACACATCATAACATAACACATCATAACATAATACATAATAACACATCATAACACATCATAACATAATACATCATAACATAACACAACACAACACATCATAACATATAACATAACACATAACAGAATACATCATAACACATCATAACATAACACATCATAATATAACACATCATAACACATCATAACACATCATAACATAACACATCATAACATAATACATCATAACATAACACATCATAACATAACACTTCATAACATAATACATCATAACATAATACATCATAACATAATACATCATAACACATCATAACATAATACATCATAACATAACACAACACATCATAACATAATACATCATAACATAACACATAATAGCATATCATAACATATCATAACACATCATAACATAATACATCATAACACATCATAACATAATACATCATAACACATCATATCATAACACATCATAACACAATACATCATAACACATCATAACATAACACATCATAACATAATACATAATAACACATCCCAACACATCATAACATAATACATCATAACATAACACAACACATCGTAACATAACACAACACATCATAACACATCATAACATAACACATCATAACACAATACATAATAACATATCATAACACATCATAACAGAATACATCATAACATAGCACATCATAACATATAACACAACACATCATAACACATCATAACACATCATATCGTAACACATCATAACATAACACATCATAACACATCATAACACATCATATCGTAACACATCATAACATAACACATCATAACACATCATAACATATCATAACACATCATAACATAACACATCATAACATAACACATCATATCGTAACACATCATAACATAATACATCATAACATAACACATCATAACATATAACATAACACATCATAACACATCATAACGCATCATATCGTAACACATCACATCATAACCTATAAAGGCACTGAACCCCTGAACTAGCTCTCATTCTCCCAATGTTTGTGTCTGTCTGGGGGATTGGGAGCAGAACAGAAGGTTGTGTGTCTGTCTGGGGGATTGAGAGCAGAAGGTTGTGTGTCTGTCTGTGGGATTGGGAGCAGAGCAGAAGGTTGTGTGTCTGTCTGGGGGATTGGGAGCAGAGCAGAAGGTTGTGTGTCTGTCTGGGGATTGAGAGCAGAAGGTTGTGTGTCTGTCTGTGGGATTGGGAGCAGAGCAGAAGGTTGTGTGTCTGTCTGGGGGATTGGGAGCAGAACAGAAGGTTGTGTGTCTGTCTGGGGGATTGAGAGCAGAGCAGAAGGTTGTGTGTCTGTCTGGGGGATTGAGAGCAGAGCAGAAGGTTGTGTGTCTGTCTGGGGGATTGAGAGCAGAGCAGAAGGTTGTGTGTCTGTCTGGGGGATTGGGAGCAGAACAGAAGGTTGTGTGTCTGTCTGGGGGATTGGGAGCAGAACAGAAGGTTGTGTGTCTGTCTGGGGGATTGGGAGCAGAACAGAAGGTTGTGTGTCTGTCTGGGGGATTGAGAGCAGAGGGTTGTGTGTCTGTCTGGGGATTGGGAGCAGAAGGCTGTGTGTGTGCAGCTCTTAGGGTGTGTATGGTATTACCCAGGGAGGATAGAGTTCCAATGACTGGGCCAATTACGGACCTCCCTCTCTGTTCCTCTCTGTCCTTTCCTCTGTCTCTCTCACTCCGTCCATCAGGCTGTTTTAGTCTCAACACTGTTCTCCGTCTCTCTCAGGACCTGGACAAGCCAGCCAGTATGACAGGCCGGATGAAAGGAGGAGGAGGAATAGGAGGAGGAGAGGAGGAGAGGGGTCAGGCCCCCTCCAGCAGACCATATCCCCCAGGACTACAGCCCGGAGGTATGTCTGTCTGTCTGTCTGTCTGTCTGTCTGTCTGTCTGTCTGTCTGTCTGTCTGTCTGTCTGTCTGTCTGTCTGTCTGTCTGCTCCCCAATTATTTCTCTCTCTCTCTCTCTGTCTGTCTGTCTGTCTGTCTGTCTGTCTGTCTGCTCCCCAATTCTTTCTTTCTCTCTCTCTCTCTCTCTCTCTCTCTCTCTCTGTCTCTCTCTCTCTCTCTCTCTCTCTCTCTCTGTCTCTCTCTCTCTCTCTGTCTCTCTCTCTCTGTCTCTCTGTCTCTCTCTCTCTCTCTCTCTCTCTGTCTCTCTCTCTCTCTGTCTCTGTCTCTGTCTCTCTCTCTCTGTCTCTCTCTCTCTGTCTCTCTGTCTCTGTCTCTGTCTCTGTCTCTCTCTCTCTCTCTCTCTCTCTCTCTCTCTCTCTCTCTCTCTGTCTATGTCTCTCTCTCTCTCTCTGTCTCTGTCTCTCTCTGTCTGTCGATTTCAATTTCAATTGAAGGGCTGTTGTCATGGGAAACACTGAGTCTGTACATAGTCAAAGCTTTCCTTAATTTTGGGTCAGTCACAGTGGTCAGGTATACTGCAACTGTGTCTCTCTGTTTAGGGACAGTCACAGTGGTCAGGTATTCTGCCACTGTGTACACTCTGTTTAGGGACAGTCACAGTGGTCAGGTATTCTGCCACTGTGTCTCTCTGTTTAGGGACAGTCACAGTGGTCAGGTATTCTGCCACTCTCTGTTTAGGGTCAGTCACAGTGGTCAGGTATTCTGCCACTGTGTCTCTCTGTTTAAGGTCAGTCACAGTGGTCAGGTATTCTGCCACTGTGTCTCTCTGTTTAAGGTCAGTCACAGTGGTCAGGTATTCTGCCACTGTGTACTCTCTGTTTAAGGTCAGTCACAGTGGTCAGGTATTCTGCCACTGTGTACTCTCTGTTTAGGGTCAGTCACAGTGGTCAGGTATTCTGCCACTGTGTCTCTCTGTTTAAGGTCAGTCACAGTGGTCAGGTATTCTGCCACTGTGTCTCTCTGTTTAGGGACAGTCACAGTGGTCAGGTATTCTGCCACTCTCTGTTTAGGGTCAGTCACAGTGGTCAGGTATTCTGCCACTGTGTCTCTCTGTTTAAGGTCAGTCACAGTGGTCAGGTATTCTGCCACTGTGTCTCTCTGTTTAAGGTCAGTCACAGTGGTCAGGTATTCTGCCACTCTCTGTTTAGGGTCAGTCACAGTGGTCAGGTATTCTGCCACTGTGTCTCTCTGTTTAAGGTCAGTCACAGTGGTCAGGTATTCTGCCACTGTGTCTCTCTGTTTAGGGTCAGTCACAGTGGTCAGGTATTCTGCCACTGTGTCTCTCTGTTTAGGGTCAGTCACAGTGGTCAGGTATTCTGCCACTGTGTCTCTCTGTTTAGGGACAGTCACAGTGGTCAGGTATTCTGCCACTGTGTCTCTGTTTAGGGTCAGTCACAGTGGTCAGGTATTCTGCCACTGTGTCTCTCTGTTTAAGGTCAGTCACAGTGGTCAGGTATTCTGCCACTGTGTCTCTCTGTTTAGGGACAGTCACAGTGGTCAGGTATTCTGCCACTCTCTGTTTAGGGTCAGTCACAGTGGTCAGGTATTCTGCCACTGTGTCTCTCTGTTTAAGGTCAGTCACAGTGGTCAGGTATTCTGCCACTCTCTGTTTAAGGTCAGTCACAGTGGTCAGGTATTCTGCCACTGTGTCTCTCTGTTTAGGGTCAGTCACAGTGGTCAGGTATTCTGCCACTGTGTCTCTCTGTTTAGGGACAGTCACAGTGGTCAGGTATTCTGCCACTGTGTCTCTCTGTTTAGGGTCAGTCACAGTGGTCAGGTATTCTGCCACTGTGTCTCTCTGTTTAAGGTCAGTCACAGTGGTCAGGTATTCTGCCACTGTGTCTCTCTGTTTAAGGTCAGTCACAGTGGTCAGGTATTCTGCCACTGTGTCTCTCTGTTTAGGGTCAGTCACAGTGGTCAGGTATTCTGCCACTGTGTCTCTCTGTTTAAGGTCAGTCACAGTGGTCAGGTATTCTGCCACTGTGTCTCTCTGTTTAAGGTCAGTCACAGTGGTCAGGTATTCTGCCACTGTGTCTCTCTGTTTAAGGTCAGTCACAGTGGTCAGGTATTCTGCCACTGTGTCTCTCTGTTTAGGGACAGTCACAGTGGTCAGGTATTCTGCCACTCTCTGTTTAAGGTCAGTCACAGTGGTCAGGTATTCTGCCACTCTCTGTTTAGGGTCAGTCACAGTGGTCAGGTATTCTGCCACTGTGTCTCTCTGTTTAAGGTCAGTCACAGTGGTCAGGTATTCTGCCACTGTGTCTCTCTGTTTAGGGTCAGTCACAGTGGTCAGGTATTCTGCCACTGTGTACTCTCTGTTTAGGGTCAGTCACAGTGGTCAGGTATTCTGCCACTCTGTCTCTCTGTTTAGGGACAGTCACAGTGGTCAGGTATTCTGCCACTGTGTCTCTCTGTTTAAGGTCAGTCATAGTGGTCAGGTATTCTGCCACTGTGTCTCTCTGTTTAAGGTCAGTCACAGTGGTCAGGTATTCTGCCACTGTGTACACTCTGTTTAGGGTCAGTCACAGTGGTCAGGTATTCTGCCACTGTGTCTCTCTGTTTAAGGTCAGTCACAGTGGTCAGGTATTCTGCCACTGTGTCTCTCTGTTTAGGGTCAGTCACAGTGGTCAGGTATTCTGCCACTGTGTACTCTCTGTTTAGGGTCAGTCACAGTGGTCAGGTATTCTGCCACTGTGTCTCTCTGTTTAGGGACAGTCACAGTGGTCAGGTATTCTGCCACTCTCTGTTTAGGGTCAGTCACAGTGGTCAGGTATTCTGCCACTGTGTCTCTCTGTTTAAGGTCAGTCACAGTGGTCAGGTATTCTGCCACTGTGTACTCTCTGTTTAGAGCCAAATAGTATTCTAGTTTGCTCTGTTTTTTTGTTATTTACTTGACACATTGGAAATAATTATATTTTTGTTTTCATAGGGTTAGGGTTTGTTTTTGATTTGATTGGGTCTAATTGTGTTGCTGTCCTGGGGCTCTGTGGGGTGTTTTTGTGTTTGTGAACAGAGCCCCAGGACCAGCTTGCTTGGGGACTCTTCTCCAGGTTCATCTCTCTGTGGGGTGTGTTTGTGTTTGTGAACAGAGCCCCAGGACCAGCTTGCTTAGGGGACTCTTCTCCAGGTTCATCTCTCTGTGGGGTGTGTTTGTGAACAGAGCCCCAGGACCAGCTTGCTTAGGGGACTCTTCTCCAGGTTCATCTTTCTGTGGGGTGTGTTTGTGTTTGTGAACAGAGCCCCAGGACCAGCTTGCTTAGGGGACTCTTCTCCAGGTTCATCTCTCTGTGGGGTCTGTTTGTGTTTGTGAACAGAGCCCCAGGACCAGCTTGCTTAGGGGACTCTTCTCCAGGTTCATCTCTCTGTGGGGTGTGTTTGTATTTGTGAACAGAGCCCCAGGACCAGCTTGCTTAGGGACTCTTCTCCAGGTTCATCTCTCTGTGGGGTGTGTTTGTGTTTGTGAACAGAGCCCCAGGACCAGCTTGCTTAGGGGACTCTTCTCCAGGTTAATCTCTCTGTGGGGTATGTTTGTGTTTTTGAGCAGAGCCCCAGGACCAGCTTGCTTAGGGGACTCTTCTCCAGGTTCATCTCTCTATGGGGTCTGTTTGTATTTGTGAACAGAGCCCCAGGACCAGCTTGCTTAGGGGACTCTTCTCCAGGTTCATCTCTCTGTGGGGTGTGTTTGTGAACAGAGCCCCAGGACCAGCTTTCTTAGGGGACTCTTCTCCAGGTTCATCTCTCTGTGGGGTTTGTTTGTATTTGTGAACAGAGCCCCAGGACCAGCTTGCTTAGGGGACTCTTCTCCAGGTTCATCTTTCTGTGGGGTGTGTTTGTGTTTGTGAACAGAG
>NW_024608406.1:45000-61368 GCF_018296145.1 Oncorhynchus tshawytscha | reverse complement strand
AGAGAAAGGAGAGGGAGGAAAGAGAGAGAAAGGAGAGGGAGGAAAGAGAGAGAAGAAGGGAGGAGAGAGAGACAAAGGAGAGGAGGGAAGAGAGAGAGAGAGAGAAAGGAGAGGGAGGAAAGGAGAGAGGGAGGAGAGGAAGAGAGAAAATGAGAGGGAGGAAGAGAGAGAGAGAAAGGAGAGGGAGGAAAGAGAGAGAGAAAGGAGAGGGAGGAAAAGAGAGAGACAGGAGAGGGAGGAAGAGAGAGAGAAAGGAGAGGGAGGAAGAGAGAGAGGAAAGAGAGAGGAGAGGGAGGAAAAGAGAGAGAGGAATGAGAGGAAAGAGAGAAAGAGAGGGAGGAAAGAGAAGACAGAAAGGAGAGAGGAAAGAGAGAGAGAGGAGAGGGAGGAAGAGAGAGAAATGAGAGGAGATAGAAGAGAGAGACAGAAGAGAGAGAAAGGAGAGGGAGGAAAGAGAGAGAGAGAGAGAGGAGAGGAAAGAGACAGAAAGAGAGAGAAAGGGAGAGGGAGGAGAGAGAGAGAATGAGAGGGAGGAAGAGAGAGAGAGACAGAAGAGAGAGAAAGGAGAGGGAGGAGAGGGAGGAAAGAAAGAGAGAGACAGAAAGAGAGAGAGAAAGGGGAGGAGGGAGGAGAAGAGAGAGAGAGAAAGGAGAGGAAAAGAGAGGAGGAAGAGAGAGAGAAGAGAAGAAGAGAGAGAGGGAGGAGAGAGACAGAGAGAGAGAGAGAGAGAGAGACAGAAAGGAGAGGGAGGAAAGAGAGAGAAATGAGAGGGAGGAAGAGAGAGAGAGAGAAAGGAGAGGGAGGAAAGGAGAGGGAGGAAAGAGAGGGAGGAAAGAGAGAGAGACAGAAAGGAGAGGGAGGAAAGAGAGACAGAGAGAGAGACAGAAAGGAGGAGAGGGAGAGAAAGAGAGAGAGAGAAAGGAGAGGGAGGAAAGAGAGAGAGAAAGGAGAGGGGGGAAAGAGAGAGAAAGGAGAGGGGGAATCTTCAGATTTTCTTCTTCCTCTGATCGGGTAAACAAAGAAATTAAAATAATTCTGCTCGAGACAATGAAGTGGTTTATAAACCTTCTAACTCAACACGTGCATTTCTGATTCAGAGTTTGTTGATTTCCAGCAGGTTTTTTAATTAAAAGGATTTGGTCCCACGTGGAGTACAGGCCTTGAGTAAATGTAAGCCTTGATAGGTGTAAAATGTGTGTGAATAGTGAACACACAAATAACAAAATGCATCCCCCTGGAAATCTGTCCCAACCTGTTGTTTTGGGAATGGGCCTGTGTGTGTGTGTGTGTGTGTGTGTGTGTGTGTGTGTGTGTGTGTGTGTGTGTGTGTGTGTGTGTGTGTGTGTGTGTGTGTGTGTGTGTGTGTGTGTGTGTGTGTGTGTGTATAGATGTGGGAAGTTCAACACTGTGGTGATGGTGGTGTCATCGTTTGAAACCTGTTTCTCTCAGGATTAAGTTGAATTTACCCAACAGTTTTTATGGACTGAAAAGACGATAATTACACTAATACAGTTTATCTCAGGATCACAGCTCTGTGTGATCAGATTTGACCAGTTGGATGGTTTTATAACCTGAAATCAGGTGTTTTTATAGGTAGATTTGACCAGTTGGATGGTTTTATAAACTGAAATCAGGTGTTTTTATAGGTAGATATGACTAGTTTAATGGTTTTATAAACTGAAATCAGGTGTTTTTATAGGTAGATATGACCAGTTTAATGGTTTTATAACCTGAAATCAGGTGTTTTTATAGGTAGATATGACTAGTTTACAGTTTCCTCAGTCCCCGTACGGTGGGATCCAGATCGATTTCACCAAACACTTGTATCCACTGAAATGGTCATAAAGCTGTTGGTAGGTAGGTAGAAGTGTTGTTGACAGTTCCCTCTGTATTCTGTCAGTATATCACACTCACAGTAACTAGACTACCACCTGATACCACCTGATACCACCTGATACCACCTGATACCATGCTACCCTGAACAGCTGGGTGTTTAACGTGGACCAGAGCGATGAAGGCACCCTTCGTTAAGTGTACTTCCTGCTAACACCCCCTGGGAAACATTATGTTCCACATCCACTGGGGGGTATCCCAGCTGGGCTTCATTAGGGTCCTCCAGGGTCCTCTCTCCGGAGACCTGCTCGCCCCTCCACTGCTCTGCCCTACCAGCCACCTGTGTACTAGCTAGCTAGATAACTACGTCTGTGGATGGATGGTGTATATTAGCTAGCTAGATAACTACGTCTGTGGATGGATGGATGGTGTATATTAGCTAGCTAGATAACTACCTCTGTGGATGGATGGTGTATATTAGCTAGCTAGATAACTACCTCTGTGTCTGTGGATGGATGGATGGATGGATGGATGGTGTATATTAGCTAGCTAGATAACTAGCTCTGTGGATGGATGGTGTATATTAGCTAGCTAGATAACTAGCTCTGTGGCTGTGGATGGATGGATGGATGGTGTATATTAGCTAGCTAGATAACTAGCTCTGGGGCTATGGATGGATGGATGGATGGTGTATATTAGCTAGCTAGATAACTAGCTCTGGAGCTGTGGATGGATGGTGTATATTAGCTAGCTAGATAACTAGCTCTGGGGCTGTGGATGGATGGATGGTACCCTTCAGGAGGCCAGGCGGCCCACAGCCTGATGTAGTAGCATCTCTCCTCCCCCCTCGTCTCCCCAGCGCCTCGTTCCTTTGGCTGTAACTGACAGATGAGTTAAGGAGCAGTAGCAGCAGGATCTCTGGGCTACTTACCAGTTATGAGGAGTGGAGCGCTGGCCTTGTCTGTCGGGCCTCTGTCTCTTTCTCTACTGCTGGGGTCATTATTTACCTAGACCCCACCCGGGCCCTCTCTCCTTCGCTCTCTCTCTCTCTCTCTCCCCCTCTGTCGGGCCTCTGTCTCTCCTCCCTCATTCTCTCCCTCCTTCCACCCTCTCACTCTCCCCACACTCTCTCTCTCTCTCCCCACTCTCTCTATATCTCCCCCAATCTCTCTGCCCCCCACCCCCATATCTCTCTCTCTCATTTATTCAGCCATTCATTAATTTATTCAGCCATTCAGTAATTTATTCAGCCATTCATTAATTTATTAATTTATTCAGCCATTCATTAATTTATTCATTTATTCAGCAATTCATTAATTTATTCATTTATTCATTTATTCAGCCATTCGTTAATTTATTCGGCCATTCATTTAATTATATATTAATATATTCATTCAGCATTTCATTCATTTATTCAACCTTTCATTCATTTATTCATGCATTAATTCATTTATTCAGCATTTCATTCATTTATTCATGCATTAATTCATTTATTCAGCATTTCATTCATTTATTCAGCCATTCATTTAATTATCTGTACCTTCATTTGTTCAGCCCTTCAGCCGTTCATTAATTTGTAGTCAGATTCACTCATACATAGTAGCAGTGAAAGGGTTATTGTTTCCTCTCTTGACCCTGTTGTTTTAAACATGGGTATTTTAAAGCAGTTTCCTGTAAAAGGCCCGTCTCAGCTTCACCATGGAAACGACCTCATGTAACGCCGGTCCTCCAACAAATGAACTTTGATTGCAGGTCCAGGCAAGTAGATGTTACATGACGACACAGACATCTGTGTTGGGGGGATTCACTGATTCACTCTGATTCATTCTGATTCACGCTGATTCTGATTCACTCTGATTCTCTGATACACTCTGATTCACTATGATTCTCTGATACACTCTGATTCACTCTGATTCACTCTGATTCACAGTGGTGGTGTAGAGCTGAGCTCACCACAGAGTATCTCTCTCTCTAGCTCTCTTCCCCCTCTCTCTCTCTCTCTAGCTCTCTTCCCCCTCTCTATCTTGAGCTATCTTGAGCTCTTTTCACCCCTCTCTCTCTAGCTCACTCCCCCTCTCTCTCGAGCTCTTTTCCCCCTCTCTCTCGCTCTCTGGCTCTCTTCCCCCTCTCTATCTCTCTTCCCCCTTTCTCTCGAGCTCTTATCCCCCTCTCTTTCTAGCTCACTTCCCCCTCTCTCTCCCCCTCTCTCTCTCTCGCTCTCTTCCCCTCTCTCTCTCTCTCTAGCTCTCTTTCTCTCTCTCTAGCTCTCTTCCCCCTCTCTCTCTCTCTAGCTCTCTTCCCCCCTCTCTCTCTCTCTAGCTCTCTTCCCTCTCTCTCTTCCCTCTCTCTCTTCCCTCTCTCTCTCTAGCTCTCTTCCCTCTCTCTCTCTCTCTCTAGCTCTCTTACCCCTCTCTCTATCTCTTACCCCTCTCTCTCTTACCCCTCTCCCTCTCTCTCCCTCTCTCTCTCTCTTCCCTCTCTCTCTCTCTCTCTCTCTCTCTCTCTCTCTGTATGAGATAGAAAAGGCATAACCAGTGGCCACTAATAGCATCTGAACTAGAGATGCATTCTGGAAGCTTCTGAGCTGGCCGACATATTTCCAAAGACCTCAGCAATCAGCCTGACAAGCTAACAATGCATCAAAGACACACAAAAAATGCAGCGGTCGACAGACAGACAGACAGACAGACAGACAGACAGACAGACAGGAGGAACCTTTTTGTGTGATTCCAGACATCCAATTCTGTCATTTCTCTTTATCTGTCTCTCTCGCTCGCCCTCTCGCTCTCTCTCTCGCTCGCCCCCCTCTCTCTCTCTCTCGCTCGCCCCCTCTCTCTCTCTCGCTCGCCCTCTCTCTCTCTCTCCCCCTCTCTCCCATCTCTCTCTCTCTCTCCCCTCTCTCTCTCTCTTTCTCTCACTCCCCCTCTCTCTCCCCCATCTCTCTCTCTCTTTCACTCTCCCCCCTCTCTCTCTCCCCCTCTCCCCTCTCTCGCTCTTTCACTATCCCCCTCTCTCTCTCTCTCCCCTCTCTTTCTCTCTCTCTTTCCTCTCCCCCTCTCTCTCTCCCCCTCTCCCCTCTCTCTCGCTCTTTCACTCCCCCTCTCTCTCTCTCTCCCCCTCTCTCCCATCTCTCTCTCCCTCTCTCTCTCTCTCTCTCCCCCTCTCTCTCTCTCCCCCTCTCCTCACTGTTGTTTCTCAGTAACTTATTCCAGGAACCATTTATTCCACTGTCATATCTTATTCCAGGAACCATTTATTCCACTGTCGTATCTTATTCCAGGAACCATTTATTCCACTGTCGTATCTTATTCCAGGAACCATTTATTCCACTGTCGTATCTCAGTATCTTATTCCAGGAAACATTTATTCCACTGTCGTATCTCAGTATCTTATTCCAGGAACCATCTATTTCACTCCGTATCTCAGTATCTTATTCCAGGAACCATCTATTTCACTCCGTATCTCAGTAACTTATTCCAGGAACCATCTATTTCACTGTCGTAACTTATTCCAGGAACCATCTATTTCACTGTCGTATCTCAGTAACTTATTCCAGGAACCATTGTCACTTAGTTATTCATTCGATCGGACGAGTCTGTCCAGGACATACAGTAGGACACCACAGCACCTTCTGAAAATATTCAGACTACTTGACTTTTTCCACATTTTGTTACGTTACAGACTTATTATAAAGTGGATTAAATATTTTTTTCCCCTCATCAATCTACACACAATATCCCATGATTTTTTTTTCACCTTTATTTAACCAGGTAGGCTAGTTGAGAACAGGTTCTCATTTACAACTGCGACCTGGCCATGATGCCGAAGAATGGAAAATATCCTCTCTACCCTCCTCTCTCTACCCTCCTCTCTCTACCCTCCTCTCTCTACCCTCCTCTCTCCACTCACTCCTCTCTCTACCCTCCTCTCTCTACCCTCCTCTCTCTACCCTCCTCTCTCTACCCTCCTCTCTCTACCCTCCTCTCTCTACCCTCCTCTCTCTACTCACTCCTCTCTCTACCCTCCTCTCTCTACCCTGCTATCTACTCACTCCTCTCTCTCCTCTCCTCTCTCTACCCTCCTCTCTCTACCCTCCTCTCTCTACCCTGCTATCTACACACTCCTCTCTCTACCCTCCTCTCTACCCTCCTCTCTACTCACTCCTCTCTCTACCCTCCTCTCTCTACTCTCCTCTCTACTCACTCCTCTCTCTACCCTCCTCTTTCTACCCTCCTCTCTCTACCCTCCTCTCTCTACCCTCCTCTCTACTCACTCCTCTCTCTACCCTCCTCTCTCTACTCTCCTCTCTCTACTCACTCCTCTCTCTACCCTCCTCTTTCTACCCTCCCTCTCTACTCGCTCCTCTCTCTACCCTCCTCTCTCTACCCTCCCCTCTCTACTCACTCCTCTCCCTCCTCTCCTCTCTCTACTCTCCTCTCTCTACCCTCCTCTCTCTCCTCTCCTCTCTCTCCTCTCCTCTCTCTACCCTCCTCTCTCTACCCTCCTCTCTCTACTCTCCTCTCTCTACTCTCCTCTCTCTACCCTCCTCTCTCTCCTCTCCTCTCTCTACCCTCTTCTCTCTACTATCCTCTCTACCCTCCTCTCTCCTCTCTCTTCTCTCCCTTCTCTCTCCTCTCCTATCTCTACCCTCCTCTCTCTACTATCCTCTCTACCCTCCTCTCTCCCATCTCTCTCCTCTCTCCCATCTCTCTCCTCTCTTCTCTCTCTGCTCTCCTCTCTCTACCCTCTCTTTCTCCTCTCCTCTCTCTACTATCCTCTCTAGCCTCCTCTCTCCCACCTCTCTCCTCTCTCTCTCTCCTCTCTCTCCCCTCTCTCTCTCCTCACTTTCTCCTTTCTCTCTCCTCTCTCTCCCCTCTCTCTCTCATCTCTCCCCTCTTTCTCCTCTCTCCTCTCCTCTCTTTCCCAACTCTCTCTCCTCTCCTCTCTCTCCTCTCTCTTTCTTCGTATCTCCGTATGAGCCACTAGTTCCAGGTGTTATTGTAGATGTCTCTTCTCATAATAACAGCCCATTTTTACAGCTTCAGGTTGCCCATATGTTTTTGGTAAAGCAGAGTAATTACATAGAAGGTTGTTGTGTTCAGTCCGTCTGTGAGCCAGACGGAATGGTTTTGGGTTTCAGTCCCTCTAAGCTAGACGGAACCGTTTTGGGGTTCAGTCCCTCTAAGCCAGACGGAACAGTTTTGGGGTTCAGTCCCTCTGTAAGCCAGACGGAACCGTTTTGGGGTTCAGTCCCTCTCTAAGCCAGACGGAACCGTTTTGGGGTTCAGTCCCTCTAAGCCAGACGGAACCGTTTTGGGGTTCAGTCCCTCTAAGCCAGACGGAACAGTTTTGGGGTTCAGTCCTCTTATGGCCCATTGAGTCAGCTGTGTTGCCAGTGAAGCGTCACTCAGTTGTAGAAGCACCACACCCAACTCCTTCCTTCTGGAGTCACTCACTCACTCATTCACTCACACACACACAATCACTCACTCACTCACTCACTTACTCTCACACGCACACACACGTCACGACAATGGAAATGACTCTACTATAATACAAACCCACAGACACACAACCCATCTGACTACAATACAAACCCACAGACAGACAACACAACCAATCTGACTACAATACAAACTCATCTGACTACAATACAAACCCATCTGACTACAATACAACCCATCTGACTATAATACAAACCCACAGACACACAACCCATCTGACTACAATACAAACCCATCTGACTATAATACAAACCCATCTGACTACAACACAAACCCATCTGACTACAACACAAACCCATCTGACTACAATACAAACCCATCTGACTATAATACAAACCCATCTGACTACAATATGACCCATCTGACTACAATACAACCAATCTGACTACATTACAAACCCATCTGACTACAATACGACCCATCTGACTACAATACAAACCCATCTAATACAAACCCATCTAATACAAACCCATCTGACTATAATACAAACCCATCTGACTACAATACAACCCATCTGACTACAATACAACCCATATGACTACAATACAAACCCATCTGACTACAATACAACCCATCTGACTACAATACAAACCCATCTGACTACAATACAAACCCATCTGACTACAATACAACCAATCTGACTACAATACAAACCCACAGACAGACAACACAACCCATCTGACTACAATACAAACCCATCTGACTACAATACAAACCCATCTGACTACAATACAACCCATCTGACTACAATACAAACCCACAGACAGACAACACAACCCATCTGACTACAATACAAACCCATCTGACTACAATACAAACCCATCTGACTACAATACAAACCCATCTGACTACAATACAAACCCATCTGACTACAATACGACCCATCTGACTACAATACAAACCCATATGACTACAATACGACCCATCTGACTACAATACAAACCCACAGACACACAACCCATCTGACTACAATACAAACCCACAGACAGACAACACAACCAATCTGACTACAATACAAACCCATCTGACTACAATACAAACCCATCTGACTACAATACAAACCCATCTGACTACAATACAAACCCACAGACAGACAGACAACCAATCTGACTACAATACAAACCCATCTGACTACAATACAAACCCATCTGACTACAATACAAACCCATCTGACTACAATACAAACCCATCTGACTACAATACAACCCATCTGACTACAATACAAACCAATCTGACTACATTACAAACCCATCTGACTACAATATGACCCATCTGACTACAATACAAACCCATCTGACTACAATACAAACCCATCTGACTACAATACAACCCCATCTGACTACAATACAACCAATCTGACTACATTACAAACCCATCTGACTACAATACAAACCCATCTGACTACAATACAACCCATCTGACTACAATACGACCCATCTGACTACAATACAAACCCATCTAATACAAACCCATCTGACTATAATACAAACCCATCTGACTATAATACAAACCCATCTGACTACAACACAAACCCATCTGACTACAATACAACCAATCTGACTACAATACAAGCCCATCTGACTACAATACAAACCCATCTAATACAAACCCATCTGACTACAACACAAACCCATCTGACTACAATACAACCAATCTGACTACATTACAAACCCATCTGACTACAATATGACCCATCTGACTACAATACAAACCCATCTGACTACAATACAAACCATATGACTACAATACAAACCCATCTGACTACAATACAAACCCATCTAATACAAATCCATCTGACTACAATACAACCCATCTGACTACAATACAACCCATCTGACTACAATACCTAACACATCTGACTACAATACAAACCCATATGACTACAATACAACCCATCTGACTACAATACAAACCCATCTAATACAAACCCATCTGACTATAATACAAACCCATATGACTACAATACAAACCCATCTGACTACAATACGACCCATCTGACTACAATACAAACCCATCTGACTACAATACAAACCCATCTGACTACAATACAACCCATCTGACTACAATACAAACCCATCTGACTACAATACAAACCCATCTGACTACAATACAAACCCACAGACAGACAGACAACCAATCTGACTACAATACAAACCCATCTGACTACAATACAAACCCATCTGACTACAATACAAACCCATCTGACTACAATTACAACCCATCTGACTATAATACAAACCCACAGACACACAACCCATCTGACTACAATACAAACCCATCTGACTATAATACAAACCCATCTGACTACAACACAAACCCATCTGACTACAATACAACCAATCTGACTACAATACAAACCCATCTGACTACAATATGACCCATCTGACTACAATACAAACCCATATGACTACAATACAAACCATCTGACTACAATACAACCCATCTGACTACAATACGACCCATCTGACTACAATACAACCCATCTGACTACAATACAAACCCATCTAATACAAACCCATCTGACTACAATACAACCCATCTGACTACAATACAAACCCATCTAATACAAACCCATCTGACTACAATACAACCCATCTGACTACAATACGACCCATCTGACTACAATACAACCCATATGACTACAATACAAACCCATCTGACTACAACACAAACCCATCTGACTACAATACAACCAATCTGACTACATTACAAACCCATCTGACTACAATATGACCCATCTGACTACAATACAACCCATCTGACTACAATACAACCCATATGACTACAATATGACCAATCTGACTACAATACAACCCATATGACTACAATACAAACCCATCTGACTACAATACAAACCCATCTGACTACAATACAAACCCATCTGACTACAATACAAACCCACAGACACACAACCCATCTGACTACAATACGACCCATCTGACTACAACACAACCCATCTGACTACAATACGACCCACAGACACACAACCCATCTGACTACAATACGACCCACAGATGTTCCACACCTGCACAATACTATTGAATGAAGAAATGTATTGAGGAAGGGTTCAAGTAGTATGCTAGTATGGCTATTGGAACACAGCCTCTGTATATGACCGGGGAACAAGGCCTGGGAACAGGAATGTGGACAGGAAGACCGTGTTTTCTATTCCTCCACTTGGGTTGGAGGTGAAAGGTTAAGGATTCCCCAGAGCCCTGCCGAACCTCTTGAATATGAACGACTCTGGGTCGAGCAGACGTCAGTAGGCCGGGGGGTGGGGGGGGGTCCACTTCATGTGTTTAGAGATGGACTTCTGTCAATAAGTGCACATTGATCCACGTTAGATGGCTGGAGGAGATGGTAAATGATGCCACAGGAGGAGACTCCAACCCACAACAGCAGGAAGAGGAATTACGATCAGGAGAGAGGGAAGAAGCACGTATTCAAAAAATGGTCTTGGAGAGTGCTGATCTGGGATCAGGGGCCGAGTGTATCAAGAGGCTTAGTGTAGGAGTGAAGTGCTGATCTGGGATCAGGGGCCGAGTGTATCAAGCGTCTCGGTGTTGGAGTGAAGTGCTGATCTAGGATCAGGGGCCCGAGTGTATCAAGCGTCTCGGTGTAGGAGTGAAGTGCTGATCTGGGATCAGGGGCCGAGTGTATCAAGCGTCTCGGTGTTGGAGTGAAGTGCTGATCTAGGATCAGGGGCCGAGTGTATCAAGAGGCTTAGTGTAGGAGTGAAGTGCTGATCCAGGATCAGGGGCCGAGTGTATCAAGCGTCTCGGTGTTGGAGTGAAGTGCTGATCTGGGATCAGGGGCCGAGTGTATCAAGCGTCTCGGTGTAGGAGTGAAGTGCTGATCTGGGATCAGGGGCCGAGTGTGTATCAAGCGTCTCGGTGTAGGAGTGAAGTGCTGATCTAGGATCAGGGGCCGAGTGTATCAAGAGGCTTAGTGTAGGAGTGAAGTGCTGATCTGGGATCAGGGGCCGAGTGTTTCAAGAGTCTCAGTGTAGGAGTGAAGTGCTGATCCAGGATCAGGGGCCGAGTGTATCAAGCGTCTCGGTGTAGGAGTGAAGTGCTGATCTGGGATCAGGGGCCGAGTGTATCAAGCGTCATGCATTGGTATTTGTTATTTTGGTCAGCAGAGTTTGGTTTCTCAGGATGTCCACAGAGGTCGAGGTTCATTTCAGATACTTGTCTCCCAACCTCATCCGTCTCAGCAGGAAACATGACATGTTGTCTTCAGCGCCACTATTCCACCTCTCTCTGTTCTGTTGTGGCGGCTCCACTATTCCACCTCTCTCTGTTCTGTTGTGGTTCCACTATTCCACCTCTCTCTCTGGACATGAAAGGTTGTCTTCAGCTCCACTATTCCACCTCTCTCTGTTCTGTTGTGGCAGCTCCACTATTCCACCTCTCTCTGTTCTGTTGTGGTGGTGCCACTATTCCACCTCTCTCTGTTCTGTTGTGGCGGTGCCACTATTCCACCTCTCTCTGTTCTGTTGTGGTGGTGCCACTATTCCACCTCTCTCTGTTCTGTTGTGGCGGTGCCACTATTCCACCTCTCTCTGTTCTGTTGTGGCGGTGCCACTATTCCACCTCTCTCTGTTCTGTTGTGGTGGTGCCACTATTCCACCTCTCTCTGTTCTGTTGTGGCGGTGCCACTATTCCACCTCTCTCTGTTCTGTTGTGGTGGTGCCACTATTCCACCTCTCTCTGTTCTGTTGTGGCGGTGCCACTATTCCACCTCTCTCTGTTCTGTTGTGGTTCCACTATTCCACCTCTCTCTGTTCTGTTGTGGCGGTGCCACTATTCCACCTCTCTCTGTTCTGTTGTGGTTCCACTATTCCACCTCTCTCTCTGGACATGAAAGGTTGTCTTCAGCTCCACTATTCCACCTCTCTCTGTTCTGTTGTGACGGCTCCACTATTCCACCTCTCTCTGTTCTGTTGTGACGGCTCCACTATTCCACCTCTCTCTGTTCTGTTGTGGTTCCACTATTCCACCTCTCTCTCTGGACATGAAAGGTTGTCTTCAGCTCCACTATTCCACCTCTCTCTGTTCTGTTGTGGCGGCTCCACTATTCCACCTCTCTCTGTTCTGTTGTGGCTCCACTATTCCACATCTCTCTGTTCTGTTGTGCCGGCTCCACTATTCCACCTATCTCTGTTGTGGTGGTTCCACTATTCCACCTCTCTCTGTTCTGTTGTGGCGGCTCCACTATTCCACCTCTCTCTGTTCTGTTGTGGCGGTTCCACTATTCCACCTCTCTCTGTTCTGTTGTGGCGGCTCCACTATTCCACCTCTCTCTGTTCTGTTGTGGCGGCTCCACTATTCCACCTCTCTCTGTTCTGTTGTGGCAGCTCCACTATTCCACCTCTCTCTGTTCTGTTGTGGCGGCTCCACTATTCCACCTCTCTCTGTTCTGTTGTGGCGGCTCCACTATTCCACCTCTCTCTGTTCTGTTGTGCCGGCTCCACTATTCCACCTCTCTCTGGTCTGTTGTGGCGGTGCCACTATTCCACCTCTCTCTGTTCTGTTGTGGCGGCTCCACTATTCCACCTCTCTCTGTTCTGTTGTGGCGGCTCCACTATTCCACCTCTCTCTGTTCTGTTGTGGCGGCTCCACTATTCCACCTCTCTCTGTTCTGTTGTGGCGGCTGCACTATTCCACCTCTCTCTGTTCTGTTGTGGCGGCTCCACTATTCCACCTCTCTCTGTTCTGTTGTGGCGGCTCCACTATTCCACCTCTCTGTTCTGTTGTGGCGGCTCCACTATTCCACCTCTCTCTGTTCTGTTGTGGCGGCTCCACTATTCCACCTCTCTCTGTTCTGTTGTGGCGGCTCCACTATTCCACCTCTCTCTGTTCTGTTGTGGCGGCTCCACTATTCCACCTCTCTCTCTGGACATGAAAGGTTGTCTTCAGCTCCACTATTCCACCTCTCTGTTCTGTTGTGGTGGTTCCCCTATTCCACCTCTCTCTGTTCTGTTGTGGCGGCTCCACTATTCCACCTCTCTCTGTTCTGTTGTAGTGGTTCCATTATTCCACCTCTCTCTGGACATGAAAGGTTGTCTTCAGCTCTGCTATTCCACCTCTCTCTGTTCTGTTGTGGTGGTTCCACTATTCCACCTCTCTCTGTTCTGTTGTGGCTCCACTATTCCACCTCTCTCTGTTCTGTTGTGGCGGCTCCACTATTCCACCTCCCTCTGTTCTGTTGTGGCGGCTGCACTATTCCACCTCACTCTGTTCTGTTGTGGCTCCACTATTCCACCTCTCTCTGTTCTGTTGCGGCTCCACTATTCCACCTCTCTCTGTTCTGTTGCGGCTCCACTATTCCACCTCTGTTCTGTTGCGGCTCCACTATTCCACCTCCCTCTGTTCTGTTGTGGCGGCTGCACTATTCCACCGTCTTCAGCGTGAGGTAGCCTTGAAGTTGGTTTGTACCTGTGAATCAGAGATCAATAAAACCAGAATATATACAAGCCAGGATCAATGAACCAGTCCTCTGCAGAGGTTCTCATTCAATCCCGGACCCGGACAATAATCAATTGTCATTGAAGGCTGCTAATAAGTGTCCTGTTGCAGGAATTATCCCACAGAGAAGATCCGCATAGCAACAGTGGACAGACATCACAGGCCAATGTTGATTTTCAACACGCTTGCGTCACACATACTGTAGTTTGTTACATTATGTTTCCTTGACACGTCGTTCTAATATGTCTTTATGTTCTGGTTCATCTTTCCCTGATTCCGTATTGTGATTTGTAGGCTGTGAATTTGAATGATTCGGGTTCAATTGGAGGTGTTTAGGTGCTTTCATTCAGATATTGATAAGGTAAATAACCTTTTCTCTCTCTTCCTCTCCTCTCTCTCTTCCTCTCCTCTCTCTCTCTTCCTCTCCCTCTTCCTCTCCTCTCTCTTCCTCTCCTCTCTGTTCCTCTCCTCTCTCTTCCTCTCCTCTCTCTTCCTCTCCTCTCTCTTCCTCTCCTCTCTCTGCCTCTCCTCTCTCTCTTCCTCTCCTCTCTCTTCCTCTCCTCTCTCTTCCTCTCCTCTCTCTTCCTCTCCTCTCTCTTCCTCTCCTCTCTCTTCCTCTCCTCTCTCTTCCTCTCCTCTCTCTTCCTCTCCTCTCTCTGCCTCTCCTCTCTCTCTTCCTCTCCTCTCTCTTCCTCTCCTCTCTCTTCCTCTCATCTCTCTCTTCCTCTCCTCTCTCTTCCTCTCCTCTCTTCCTCCCTCCCTCTCATCTTCCTCTCCTCTCTCTTCCTCTCTCTCCCTCTTCCTCTCCCTCTTCCTCTCATCTCTCTCTGCCTCTCCTCTCTCGTCCTCTCCTCTCTCTTCCTCTCCTCTCTCTTCCTCTCCTCTCTTCCTCCCTCCCTCTCATCTTCCTCTCCTCTCTCTTCCTCTCTCTCCCTCTTCCTCTCCCTCTTCCTCTCATCTCTCTCTGCCTCTCCTCTCTTGTCCTCTCCTCTCTCTTCCTCTCCTCCCTCTTCCTCTCCTCTCTCTTCCTCTCTCTCTTCCTCTCCTCTCTCTTCCTCTCCTTTCTCTTCCTCTCTCTCTTCCTCTTCCTCTCCTCTCTCTTCCTCTCCTCTCTGTTCCTCTCCTCTCTCTTCCTCTCCTCTCTCTTCCTCTCCTCTCTCTTCCTCTCCTCTCTCTGCCTCTCCTCTCTCTCTTCCTCTCCTCTCTCTTCCTCTCCTCTCTCTTCCTCTCCTCTCTCTTCCTCTCCTCTCTCTTCCTCTCTCTCTTCCTCTCCTCCCTCTTCCTCTCCTCCCTCTTCCTCTCCTCCCTCTTCCTCTCCTCTCTCTTCCTCTCCTTTCTCTTCCTCTCTCTCTTCCTCTCCTCTCTCTTCCTCTCTCTCTTCCTCTCCTCTCTCTTCCTCTCCTTTCTCTTCCTCTCTCTCTTACTCTCCTCTCTCCTTTCTCTTCCTCTCTCTCTTCCTCTCCTCCCTCTTCCTCTCCTCCCTCTTCCTCTCCTCCCTCTTCCTCTCCTCTCTCTTCCTCTCCTCTCTCTTCCTCTCCTCTCTCTTCCTCTCTCTCTTACTCTCCTCTCTCTTTCCTCTCCTTTCTCTTCCTCTCTCTCTTACTCTCCTCTCTCTTCCTCTCTCTCTTCCTCTACTTTCTCTTCCTCTCTCTCTTACTCTCCTCTCTCTTCCTCTCTCTCTTCCTCTACTTTCTCTTCCTCTCTCTCTTCCTCTCCTCTCTGTTCCTCTCCTCTCTGTTCCTCTCCTCTCTCTCAGGGTTCCTGGTATCACCATCGCAACGGACATCATCTGTGGTTTCCCAGGGAGACGGATGCTGACTTCCAGGAGACATGTGACCTGGTGAAGGAGTATCGCTTCCCCAGCCTCTTCATCAACCAGTTCTACCCCCGGCCTGGCACCCCCGCCGCCAAGATGGACCAGGTCCCCGCCCAAGTGGTGAGTTAGTTACAATCACTGATTTATTAAGTTGATTTCCAGTGTGTATGATCACACCACATGTTGTACCACATCACACTTGTTTGAGCACATGTTGTACCAGAGAGTTATTCTTCTTCCTGTTTGGAGGCAGTAGAGTTTAACATGGACCAGAGTGTTGAGGCAGTAGAGTTTAACATGGACCAGAGTCTTGAGGCAGGAGAGTTTAACGTGGACCATAGTGTTGAGGCAGTAGAGTTTAACATGGACCAGAGTGTTGAGGCAGTAGAGTTTAACATGGACCAGAGTGTTGAGGCAGTAGAGTTTAACATGGACCAGAGTGTTGAGGCAGTAGAGTTTAACATGGACCAGAGTATTTGGAGGCAGTAGAGTTTAACGTGGACCAGAGTGTTGAGGCAGTAGAGTTTAACATGGACCAGAGTATTTGGAGGCAGTAGAGTTTAACATGGACCAGAGTGTTTGGAGGCAGTAGAGTTTAACATGGACCAGAGTGTTGAGGCAGTAGAGTTTAACATGGACCAGAGTATTTGGAGGCAGTAGAGTTTAACATGGACCAGAGTGTGGAGGCAGTAGAGTTTAACATGGACCAGAGTGTTGAGGCAGTAGAGTTTAACATGGACCAGAG
>NW_024608406.1:0-40000 GCF_018296145.1 Oncorhynchus tshawytscha | reverse complement strand
GTCAGAGAGACCAATAACAAGTAATTATGTTCAACATTTTGCTATCATTGTTTGAAACTTTGGCCGGATCAATACCCTAGAAATAGAATCCATAGAATTAGCTTGGAACCTGTAATCCTGTCAATTTGGATGGGTTTGGAACCTCTAATCCTGTCAATTTGAATGGGTTTGGAACCTCTAATCCTGTCAATTTGGATGGGTTTGGAACCTCTAATCCTGTCAATTTGAATGGGTTTGGAACCTGTAATCCTGTCAATTTGGATGGGTTTGGAACCTGTAATCCTGTCAATTTGGATGGGTTTGGAACCTCTAATCCTGTCAATTTGGATGGGTTTGGAACCTCTAATCCTGTCAATTTGGATGGGTTTGGAACCTCTAATCCTGTCAATTTGGATGGGTTTGGAACCTCTAATCATGTCAATTTGAATGGGTTTGGAACCTCTAATCCTGTCAATTTGAATGGGTTTGGAACCTCTAATCCTGTCAATTTGAATGGGTTTGGAACCTCTAAAGCTGTCTATTTGAATGGGCTTGGAACCTCTAAAGCTGTCTATTTGAATGGGTTTGGAACCTCTAAAGCTGTCTATTTGAATGGGTTTGGAACCTCTAAAGCTGTCTATTTGAATGGGCTTGGAACCTCTAAAGCTGTCTATTTGAATGGGTTTGGAACCTCTAAAGCTGTCTTTTGAATGGGTTTGGAACCTCTAAAGCTGTCTATTTGAATGGGCTTGGAACCTCTAAAGCTGTCTATTTGAATGGGCTTTGGAACCTCTAAAGCTGTCTATTTGAATGGGCTTGGAACCTCTAAAGCTGTCTATTTGAATGGGTTTGGAACCTCTAAAGCTGTCTATTTGAATGGGTTTGGAACCTCTAAAGCTGTCTATTTGAATGGGCTTGGAACCTCTAAAGCTGTCTATTTGAATGGGCTTGGAACCTCTAAAGCTGTCTATTTGAATGGGCTTGGAACCTCTAAAGCTGTCTATTTGAATGGGTTTGGAACCTCTAAAGCTGTCTATTTGAATGGGTTTGGAACCTCTAAAGCTGTCTATTTGAATGGGCTTGGAACCTCTAAAGCTGTCTATTTGAATGGGCTTTGGAACCTCTAAAGCTGTCTATTTGAATGGGTTTGGAACCAGTTCTAAAGCTGTCTATTTGAATGGGCTTGGAACCTCTAAAGCTGTCATTTGAATGGGTTTTAAACAGGACTTTAAAGCTGTCTATTTGAATGGGCTTTAACCTCTAAAGCTGTCTATTTGAATGGGTTTGGAACCTCTAAAGCTGTCTATTTGAATGGGGACTAGATCAGTTCTATGGGTTCTTTCTATTCTCAATCATCTGAAAGTGTTTAAACCAGGACTGAAGGCCACAATGTTTAAACAGGACTTTAACCAGGACTAGATCATCTGTGGTTTAACCAGGACTAGATCATATGTGGTTTAACCAGGACTAGATCATTTGTGGTTTAACCAGGACTAGATCATATGTGGTTTAACCAGGACTAGATCATATGTGCTTCAACCAGGACTAGATCATCTGTGGTTTAACCAGGACTAGATCACTGGGGTACAACCAGGACTAGATCATCTGTGGTTTACCCTGGACTAGATCAGCTGTGGTTCAACCAGGACTAGATCATCTGTGGTTTAACCAGGACTAGATCAGTTGTGGTTCAACCAGGACTAGATCTCATGTGGTTTAACCAGGACTAGATCACATGTGGTTTAACCAGGACTAGCTCATATCCTACTAGAGATGATGTGCATTGAGGAGCTCTAAAACTCCTGAGACTACGACTTCAATCCCCACACCACTATGGTTGTAGTTATTATTATCAATAAACAGACACAGGCTGGGCTGTAACTTACCACCTTTACTGGTGGGTGAGTCTCCATCCGTCGTTTAACTGCTTAAAGCCTGGCTCATTTCCTATGGCTGAAACAACATGGCCGCCCTCCGACATGACACTAAACCTTAGTCACATCGGGGTCATTAAAATGACTTCCCTGCCCCTCCCGCATGCCTGACCTGCCTGCAAGACCTCCTCTTCCCGAAGAGGCAGCAGTGGAGGAAGGTGGAAGCCATCCATTAGATGCTCCTAACCATTCATCACTGTGTGAAGGCATGGGGCCTCAGCGCCCAGTGGTGTCCGGCTGGACAGGAGGTGAAGAGCTAACCAAAGCAGCCCTGGGCTGGGTAGAGCTGGGGCTGGGTAGGGATGGGGCTGGGTAGGGATGGGGCTGGGTAGGGATGTCGCTGGGCTGGGTAGAGCTGGGGCTGGGTAGGGATGTCGCTGGGCTGGATTGGGTAGGGATGGGGCTGGGTAGGGATGTCGCTGGGCTGGGTAGAGCTGGGGCTGGGTAGGGATGTCGCTGGGCTGGATTGGGTAGGGATGGGGCTGGGCTGGGTAAGGATGTCGCTGGGCTGGATTGGGGCTGGGCTGGGTAGGGATGGGGCTGGGCTGGGTAGGGATGTCGCTGGGCTGGGTAGGGATGGGTAGGGCTGGGCTGGGTAGGGATGGGGCTGGGTAGGGATGGGGCTGGGCTGGGTGGGGATGGGTAGGGCTGGGACTGGGATGGGGCTGGGCTGGTTAGGGATGGGGCTGGGCTGGGTAGGGATGGGGCTGGGCTGGGTAGGGATGGGGCTGGGCTGGGTAGGGATGGGGCTGGGCTGGGTAGGGATGTTGCTGGGCTGGGTAGGGATGTCGCTGGGATGGGTAGGGATGGGGATGGGTGGGATGGGGCTGGGTAGGGATGGGGCTGGGCTGGGTAGGGATGGGGCTGGGCTGGGTAGGGATGGGGCTGGGTAGGGATGGGGCTGGGTATGGATGGGGCTGGGTAGGGCTGGGACTGGGATGGGGCTGGGTAGGGATGAGGCTGGGTAGGAATGGGACTGGGATGGGGCTGGGCTGGGTAGGGATGGGGCTGGGTAGGGATGGGACTGGGCTGGGTAGGGCTGGGCTGGGTATGGGGCTGGGCTGGGTAGGGATGGGGCTGGACTGGGTAGGGATGGGGCTGGGCTGGGTAGGGATGGGGCTGGGCTGGGGCTGGGTAGGGATGGGACTGGGATGGGGCTGGGTAGGGATGGGACTGGGCTGGGTAGGGATTGGGCTGGGCTGGGTAGGGATTGGGCTGGACTGGGTAGGGATGGCACTGGGATTGGGCTGGTAGGGATGGGACTGGGCAGGGATGGGACTGGGCTGGGTAGGGATGGGGCTGGGCTGGGTAGGGATCGGGCTGGGATGGGGCTGTCTAGGGATGGGGCTGGGCTGGGTAGGGATGGGGCTGGGTAGGGACGGGGCTGGGTAGGGATGGGACTGGGCTGGGTAGGGCTGGGTAGGGATGGGACTGGGCTGGGTAGGGATGGGGCTGGGCTGGGTAGGGATGGGGCTGGGTAGGGATGGGGCTGGGCTGGGTAGGGATGGGGCTGGGATGGGCTGGGTAGGGATGGGGCTGGACTGGGTAGGGATGGGTAGGGCTGGGTAGGGATGGGGCTGGACTGGGTAGGGATGGGGCTGGGATGGGGCTGGGGTAGGGATGGGGCTGGACTGGGTAGGGATGGGGCTGGGCTGGGTAGGGATGGGACGGGGCTGGGTAGGGATGGGGCTGGGTAGGGATGGGGCTGGACTGGGTAGGGATGGGGCTGGGCTGGGTAGGGATGGGGCTGGGCTGGGTAGGGATGGGGCTGGGTGGGGATGGGGCTGGGTAGGGCTGGGCTTGGTAGGGATGGGACTGGACTGGGTAGGGATGGGGCTGGGCTGGGTAGGGCTGGGACTGGGCTGGACTGGGTAGGGATGGGGCTGGGATGGGTAGGGCTGGACTGGGTAGGGTAGGGGCTGGGCTGGGTAGGGATGGGGCTGGGCTGGGTAGGGATGGGGCTGGGCTGGGTAGGGATGGGACTGGGCTGGGTAGGGGTGGGGCTGGGCTGGGTAGGGATGGGTAGGATGGGGCTGGGCTGGGTAGGGATGGGGCTGGGTAGGGAATGGGGCTGGGCTGGGTAGGGATGGGACTGGGTAGGGATGGGGCTGGGCTGGGTAGGGATGGGGCTGGACTGGGTAGGGATGGGGCTGGACTGGGTAGGGATGGGGCTGGGTAGGGATGGGGCTGGACTGGGTAGGGATGGGGCTGGACTGTTTTCTCTGGCCATCTGGAGGATGTTATTTATGTGTGGCCCAGCAGTAGACACTGCTGTCTGGCTGAGCTGACTGATGCTGTGGGGAGGAGAGAGAGACTACAGACTACAGCACCAGGTGTGTCAGTCAGCCATAGGAGACTTCAGACAGGACCGCTACAAAGAGGAATGTGCACTCTTTATTTCTCTCTTTCTCACTCTCTCGCTCTCTCTCTGTCTCTGTCTGTCTGTGTCTCTCGCTCTCTTTCTGTCTCTCAATCTCTCTCTCTCTGTCTCTCTCTCCCCCTCTCTCTCTCTCTCTCTCGCTCTCTCTCTCTCTGGCTCTCTCTCTCGCTCTCTCTCTTTCTCACTATTTCTCAATCTCTCTCTCTCTGTCTCTCTCGCTCTCTCTCTCTTTCTCTCTCTCAATCTCTCACCCTCTCACATTTCTCTCTCTCTCTCTCTCTCTCTCTCTCTCTCTCTCTCTGTCTCTCTCTCTCTCTGTCTCTCTCTCTCTCTCTCTCTCTCTATGTCTCTCTCTCTCTCTCTCTCTGTCTCTCTCTCTCTCTCAATCTATGTCTGTCGGTGTCTCTCTCGCTCTCTCACCCTCTCCCATTTCTCTGTCTCTCTCTCTCTCTCTGTCTCTCTCTCTGTCTCTCTCTCTGTCTCTCTCTCTGTCTCTCTCTCTCTCTCTCTCTGTCTCTCTCTCTCTCTCTCTCTCTCTCTGTCTCTCTCTCTCCCTCCCTCCCTCCCTAGAAACACCTTCAGTTTCACCAGTTCTGCCTTTTCCTTCCTGCACGCTGTTCCTTCCCATGTTCAATAATACCTTTGAGTTTAACTGTAATATGAGAATCATCTTGCTACGTCTTCCTCACCACTGTAACTACTCGTGTTATTTTTGTGGATCAAACATCATTAGTTTATAGACCATCTGGTTTTCCAGCCTCTCCTCGGAGACCCCCAGCCGTTCCACGCAGTCTGTTCTAGAACTGACACACCTGATTCCACTGGTCTACTAATCATCAAGCCACCTGATTGGCTAGTAGGTCAGCTAGTTCAGGGTTACTAATCATCAATCCCCTGATTGGTCAATCAGGTCAGCTAGTTCCGGGTTACTAATCATCAAGCCACCTGATTGGTGAATCAGGTCAGCTAGTTCAGGGTTACTAATCATCAAGCCACCTGATTGGTGAATCAGGTCAGCTAGTTCAGGGTTACTAATCATCAAGCCCCTGATTGGCTAGTAGGTCAGCTAGTTCAGGGTTACTCATCATCAAGCCCCTGATTGGTCAATCAGGTCAGCTAGTTCCGGGTTACTAATCATCAAGCCACCTGATTGGTGAATCAAGTCAGCTCGTTCAGGGTGACTACTCATCAAGCCCCTGATTGGTGAATCAGGTCAGCTAGTTCAGGGTTACTAATCATCAAGCCCCTGATTGGTGAATCAGGTCAGATAGTTCAGGGTTACTAATCATCAAGCCCCTGATTGGTGAATCAGGTCAGATAGTTCAGGGTTACTAATCATCAAGCCCCTGATTTGGTGAATCAGATTTCAGGGTTACCAATCATCAATCAGTTCAGGGTTACTAATCATCAAGCCCCTGATTGCTGAATCAGGTCAGATAGTTCAGGGTTACTAATCATCAAGCCACCTGATTGGTGAATCAAGTCAGCTCGTTCAGGGTGACTACTCATCAAGCCCCTGATTGGTGAATCAGGTCAGCTAGTTCAGGGTTACTAATCATCAAGCCCCTGATTGGTGAATCAGGTCAGATAGTTCAGGGTTACTAATCATCAAGCCCCTGATTGGTGAATCAGGTCAGATAGTTGAGGGTTACTAATCATCAAGCCCCTGATTTGGTGAATCAGGTCAGATAGTTCAGGGTTACCAATCATCAAGCCCCTGATTGGTGAATCCTGCCAGATAGTTCAGGGTTACTAATCATCAAGCCCCTGATTGGTGAATCAGGTCAGATAGTTCAGGGTTACTAATCATCAAGCCACCTGATTGGTGAATCAAGTCAGCTCGTTCAGGGTGACTAATCATCAAGCCCCTGATTGGTGAATCAGGTCAGCTAGTTCAGGGTTACTAATCATCAAGCCCCTGATTGGTGAATCAGGTCAGATAGTTGAGGGTTACTAATCATCAAGCCCCTGATTTGGTGAATCAGGTCAGATAGTTCAGGGTTACCAATCATCAAGCCCCTGATTGGTGAATCCTGCCAGATAGTTCAGGGTTACTAATCATCAAGCCCCCGATTGGTGAATCAGGTCAGCTAGTTCAGGGTTACTAATCATCAAGCCCCTGATTGGTGAATCAGGTCAGATAGTTCAGGGTTACTAATCATCAAGCCCCTGATTGGTGAATCAGGTCAGATAGTTCAGGGTTACTAATCATCAAGCCCCTGATTGGTGAATCAGGTCAGATAGTTCAGGGTTACTAATCATCAAGCCCCTGATTGGTGAATCAGGTCAGATAGTTCAGGGTTACCAATCATCAAGCCCCTGATTGGTGAATCCTGCCAGATAGTTCAGGGTTACTAATCATCAAGCCCCTGATTGGTGAATCAGGTCAGATAGTTCAGGGTTACTAATCATCAAGCCACCTGATTGGTGAATCAAGTCAGCTCGTTCAGGGTGACTACTCATCAAGCCCCTGATTGGTGAATCAGGTCAGCTAGTTCAGGGTTACTAATCATCAAGCCCTGATTGGTGAATCAGGTCAGCTAGTTCAGGGTTACTAATCATCAAGCCCCTGATTGGTGAATCAGGTCAGATAGTTCAGGGTTACCAATCATCAAGCCCCTGATTGGTGAATCAGATAGTTCAGATCAGTTTGGTGAATCAGGTTACTAATCATCAAGCCCCTGATTGGTGAATCAGGTCAGATAGTTCAGGGTTACTAATCATCAAGCCCCCTGATTGGTGAATCAGGTCAGATAGTTCAGGGTTACTAATCATCAAGCCCCTGATTGGTGAATCAGGTCAGATAGTTCAGGGTTACTAATCATCAAGCCCCTGATTGGTGAATCAGGTCAGATAGTTCAGGGTTACTAATCATCAAGCCCCTGATTGGGGAATCCTGCCAGATAGTTCAGGGTTACCAATCATCAAGCCCCTGATTGGTGAATCAGGTCAGATAGTTCAGGGTTACTAATCATCAAGCCCCTGATTGGTGAATCAGGTCAGATAGTTCAGGGTTACCAATCATCAAGCCCCTGATTGGTGAATCAGGTCAGATAGTTCAGGGTTACTAATCATCAAGCCCCTGATTGGTGAATCAGGTCAGATAGTTCAGGGTTACTAATCATCAAGCCCCTGATTGGTGAATCAGGTCAGATAGTTCAGGGTTACCAATCATCAAGCCCCTGATTGGTGAATCCTGACAGATAGTTCAGGGTTACCAATCATCAAGCCCCTGATTGGTGAATCCTGCCAGATAGTTCAGGGTTACTAATCATCAAGCCCCTGATTGGTGAATCAGGTCAGATAGTTCAGGGTTACTAATCATCAAGCCCCTGATTGGTGAATCAGGTCAGATAGTTCAGGGTTACAATCATCAAGCCCCTGATTGGTGAATCAGGTCAGATAGTTCAGGGTTACTAACCATCAAGCCCCTGATTGGGGAATCCTGCCAGATAGTTCAGGGTTACCCTCATCAAGCCCCTGATTGGTGAATCCTGACAGATAGTTCAGGGCTACAACAACATGGTAAAACAGCTGGGGACCCCAGAGGAGAGGTTTGAAAACCACTGTCATGTCCCCCCAGGACATTTCCCCTGTCATCTAATACCTTCATCCCTTACCAGAGATCCCTGAATCAGTGGTCTGAACGTCTGTTTGTCTCCAAGGCTTGTTTTCTCTGGATTCTGTCTTGGTCTGCTAGGGTAGGTTACTCTGTCTTGGTCTGCTAGGGTAGGTCTCTGTCTTGGTCTGCTAGGTAGGTCTCTGTCTTGGTCTGCTAGGGTAGGTCTCTGTCTTGGTCTGCTAGGGTAGGTCTCTGTCTTGGTCTGCTAGGGTAGGTCTTGAAAACTGTCTTGGTCTGCTAGGACAGGTCTCTGTCTTGGTCTGCTAGGTAGGTCTCTTGGTCTGCTAACGGTAGGTCTCTGTCTTGGTCTGCTAGGGTAGGTCTCTGTCTTGGTCTGCTAGGGTAGGTCTCTGTCTTGGTCTGCTAGGGTAGGTCTCTGTCTTGGTCTGCTAGGGTAGGTCTCTGTCTTGGTCTGCTAGGGTAGGTCTCTGTCTTGGTCTGCTAGGGTAGGTCTCTGTCTTGGTTTGCTAGGGTAGGTCTCTGTCTTGGTCTGCTAAGTTAGGTCTCTGTCTTGGTCTGCTAGGGTAGGTCTCTGTCTTGGTCTGCCAGGGTAGGTCTCTGTCTTGGTCTGCTAAGGTAGGTCTCTGTCTTGGTCTGCGAGGGTAGGTCTCTGTCTTGGTCTGCTAAGGTAGGTCTCAGGACCATCCAGGTCTGTTGAATAAAGAAGAGAGAGCCAGTCTACAGGACCATCCAGGTCTGTTGAATAAACAGAACAGACTAAAGAAGGATGAACCAGGTCTGTTGAATTAAAAACGGTATGTACGATGGGTTTAAAACCATGTATTGGTAAATCAACTCAAACTGATGAACCATGGGCATAACACAGCTGCTATGAAGCCCTATTCATGTTGTTCCTGTAGATTTAGTGAAGTGGTTAAGTACTAATACAGCTGCTATGAAGCCCTATTCATGTTGTCCCTGTAGACTTACTGAAGTGGTTAAGTACTGGCTATTTATCCACTTATATTGTGAACAGATATTGTTGAATGTGCTCGTAGTGAAGTTACTACTATGAACATGTGGCCCACAGAGTAGAATAAACTCAATAAAATCGTAATACTTTCCTCCGTCAACACAAAGCCAGGTAACTTATAAGCAAAACATTCAGCGTACACAGAATAGGATAGGATCTATCTTCACGTTCCCCGTGAACACAAAGAGCAAGCTGTGGCTGACGGCAGTGGTAGGACAAAATGGGATGTTTCTAAGGACAAGGCTAAGTCTTAAACTACAGCATTCCTCTGTCCATACCTCTCAGAACTGATTGGAGATCCTTCCTCATTCCTGCCTCATTCCTCTGTCCATACCTCTCAGAACTGATTGGAGATCCTTCCTCATTCCTGCCTCATTCCTCTGTCCATACCTCTCAGAACTGATTGGAGATCCTTCCTCATTCCTGCCTCATTCCTCTGTCCATACCTCTCAGAACTGATTGGAGATCCTTCCTCATTCCTCCCTCATTGTTACCTTCAGGAAAACACCATAGTCCACGTTTCACAGTATGTACCTCATAAGCACTTACCTTCACCTCGTAAAACCCTGTCAATGGTTAGACACAGGCCTTTCAATACACACATTCCCCTTCAACTGCTGTCTTATAGAACCAAGGTGCTCAGAGCTCCAGGCCCGAGTCAGGCGGTCAGAGCTCAGTGTAGGCAATTGTCCCGTGTGACTCAGTTGGTAGAGCATGGCGCTTGCAACACCAGGGTTGTGGGTTGGATTCCCACAGGGGACCAGTATGAAAATCAAATTCAATCAATCAAATGTATTTATAAAGCCCTTTTACATCAGCTGATATCTCAAAGTGCTGTACAGAAACCCAGCCTACAACCCCAAACAGCAAGCAATATGAAGAAGCACGGTGGCTAGGAAAAACTCCCTAGGAAGAAACCTAGAGAGGAACAAGACTATGAGGGGTGGCCAGTCCTCTTCTGGCTGTGCCGGGTGAGAGATTACAACAGTACATGACCAAGATGTTAAAATGTTCATAGATGACCAGCAGGGTCAGATAATAATAATCACAGTGGTTGTAGAGGGTGCAACAAGTCAGCACCTCAGGAGTAAATGTCAGTTGGCTTTTCATAGCCGAACATTCACAGTTAGAGACAGCAGGTGCGGTAGAGAGAGTTGAAAACAGAAGGTCTGGGACAGGTAGCACATGCGGTGAACAGGTCAGGGTTCCGTAGCCGCAGGCAGAACAGTTAAAACTGGAGCAGCAGCACGACCAGGTGGACTGGGGACAGCAAGGAGTCATCAGGCCAGATAGTCCTAAGGTATGATCCTAGGGCTCAGGTCCTCTGAGAGAAGAGAAAGAGAGAGAGAATTAGAGGGAGCATACTTCAATTCACACAGGACAACAGAAATACTCCAGATATAACAGACTGACCCTAGCCCCCCGACACACAGACAGGAGGGGTCGGGAGACACTGTGGCCCGTCCAACTATACCCCCGGACAGGGCCAACCAGGCAGGATTTAAACCCACCCTAAATACTTATTTTCCACCATAATTTGCAAATAAATTCATTAAAAATCCTACAATGTGATTTTCTGGATTTTTTTTCTCATTTTGTCTGTCATAGTTGAAGTGTACCTATGATGAAAATTACAGGCCTCTCTCATCTTTTTAAGTGGGAGAACTTACACAATTGGTGGCTGACTAAATACTTTTTGCCCCAATGTATACGGCCCAGGAGGCCTGTAAACAGTAGCTATAAAGTAGGCTGAATAGATTTCATGACAAGAAGCTCCAAAGACTAAATTTGGTATCGTAAATGTTAGCTACACCTCCGCCTTTGAGGGATGCGGGGGATATGGTCACTAGTGTAACCAGGAGGAGAGGCCTCATTTAACACAGTAAATTCATCAGACTTAAGCCATGTTTCAGTCAGGCCAATCACATTAAGATCAGTGATCAGTTCATTGACCATAACAGCCTTGGAAGTGAGGGATCTAACATTAAGTTGCCCTATTCAGAGATCAAGTTCAATAATGACAGCAATGGAGGAGGTCTTTATCCTAGTGAGATTACTAAGGCGAACACTGCCATGTTTAGTTTTGCCCAACCTAGATGGAGCCACAGACCCGGTCTCAATGGGGATAGCTGAGCTGACTACACTGACTGCTAGTGGCAGACTCTACTAAGCTGGCAGGCTGGATAGCATCCTGCTGCCTGGCCTACAGCATATCTCATTGTGGAGCTGGAGGAGTTAGAGACCTGTCTATCCACACACTACTGTATGTCTCTCTGGATAAGAGAGAGACCTTCTCTCCCCCTGACCTGGTCTCTCCCTTCTCTTCCCCTGGCCTGGTCCCTCCCTTCTCTTCCCCTGGCCTGGTCTCTCCCTTCATTTTCCCTGGCCTGGTCTCTCCCTTCTCTTTCCCTGGTCCCTCCCTTCTCTTTCCCTGGCCTGGTCTCTCCCTTCTCTTTCCCTGGCCTGGTCTCTCCCTTCTTCTCTTCCCCTGGCCTGGTCTCTCCCTTCTTTTCCCTGGCCTGGTCTCTCCCTTCTCTTTCCCTGGCCTGGTCTCTCCCTTCTCTTTCCCTGGTCCCTCCCTTCTCTTCCCTGGCCTGGTCTCTCCCTTCTCTTCCCCTGGCCTGGTCTCTCCCTTCTCTTCCCTGGCCTGGTCTCTCCCTGGCCTGGTCTCTTCTCTTCCCTGGCCTGGTCTCTCCCTTTTCTTCCCTGGCCTGGTCTCTCCCTTCTCTTTCCCTGACCTGGTCTCTCCCTTCTCTTTTCCCTGGTCCCTCCCTTCTCTTTCCCTGGTCCCTCCCTTCTCTTTCCCTGGTCTCTCCCTTCTCTTTCCCTGGCCTGGTCTCTCCTTCTCTTTCCCTGGTCCCTCCCTTCTCTTTCCCTGGCCTGGTCTCTCCCTTCTCTTTCCCTCTTTCTCTTTCCCTGGTCTCTCCCTTCTCTTTCCCTGGTCTCTCCCTTCTCTTCCCCTGGCCTGGTCCCTCCCTTCTCTTTCCCTGGTTCCTCCCTTCTCTTTCCCTGGCCTGGTCTCTCCTTCCCCCTGGCCTGGTCTCTCCTGGTCTCTCTTCCCTGGCCTGGTCTCTCCCTTCTCTTTCCCTGGCCTGGTCCCTCCCTTCCCCTGGCCTGGTCTTTCCTTTCTGGCCTGGTCTCTCCCTTCTCTTCCCCTGGCCTGGTCTCTCCCTTCTCTTTCCCTGGTCTCTCCCTTCTCTTTCCCTGGCCTGGTCTCTCCCTTCTCTTTCCCTGTCCTGATCTGGACTGAGTAATGGGGCTTAAGAGACAGAGAGAGGCTGGTCCTATAGGGCTTTGGTCAACAGTAGTGCACTACATAGGGAATAGGGTCACATAGGGCTCTGGTCAACAGTAGTGCACTACATAGGGAATAGGGTCCTCATAGTGTTAACACACAACACGTTAACACACAACATATTAACACACAACACATTAACACACATCATATTAACACACAACATATTAACACACAACATGTTAACACACAACATATTAACACACAACACGTTAACACACAACATATTAACACACAACACGTTAACTCATCATATTAACACACAACATATTAACACACAACACGTTAACACACTACACGTTAACACACAACACGTTAACACACTACAACACGTTAACACACTACAACATGTTAACACACTACAACACGTTAACACACAACACGTTAACACATCATATTAACACACAACACGTTAACACACAAACACGTTAACACACAACACGTTAACACACAACATTAACACACACAACACGTTAACACACACAACACGTTAACACACAACACGTTAACACACAACACGTTAACACACAACATGTTAACACATCATATTAACACACAACACGTTAACACACAACACGTTAACACACTACACGTTAACACACTACACATTAACACACTACACGTTAACACACTACATGTTAACACACAACATGTTAACACACTACACGTTAACACACAACACGTTACCACACAACACGTTAACACACAACACGTTAACACACTACACGTTAACACACAACACGTTAACACACAACACGTTAACACACAACATATTAACACACAACACGTTAACACACTACAACATATTAACACACAACACATTAACACACAACACGTTAACTCACAACACGTTAACACACAACATATTAACACACAACACGTTAACACACAACACGTTAACACACAACACGTTAACACACAACACGTTAACACACAACATATTAACACACATGTTAACACACAACATTAACACACACACACGTTAACACACAACACGTTAACACACTACAACATGTTAACACACAACACGTTAACACACAACATATTAACACACTACAACATGTTAACACACAACACGTTAACACACAACATATTAACACACAACATATTAACTCACAACACGTTAACACACAACACGTTACTACAACACGTTAACACACAACATATTAACACACTACAACATATTAACACACTACAACATGTTAACACACAACATATTAACACACAACACGTTAACACACAACATATTAACACACAACATATTAACTCACAACATATTAACTCACAACACGCTAACTCATCATATTAACACACAACACGTTAACTCATCATATTAACACACAACACGTTAACACACTACAACATATTAACACACTACAACATGTTAACACACTACAACATATTAACACACTACAACATGTTAACACACAACACGTTAACACACAACATATTAACTCACAACACGTTAACACACAACACGTTAACACACTACAACATATTAACACACAACACGTTAACACACTACAACATATTAACACACAACACGTTAACACACAACACGTTAACACACTACAACACGTTAACACACTACAACACGTTAACACACTAAAACACGTTAACACACTACAACATGTTAACACACTACAACATATTAACACACTACAACATGTTAACACACTACAACATATTAACACACTACAACATGTTAACACACTACAACATATTAACACTACAACACGTTAACACACTACAACATGTTAACACACTACAACACGTTAACACACTAAAACACGTTAACACACTACAACATGTTAACACACTACAACATATTAACACACTACAACACGTTAACACACTAAAACACGTTAACACACTACAACATGTTAACACACTACAACATATTAACACACTACAACATGTTAACACACTACAACATATTAACACACTACAACATGTTAACACACTACAACATATTAACACTACAACACGTTAACACACTACAACATGTTAACACACTACAACATGTTAACACACTACAACATATTAACACACTACAACATGTTAACACACTACAACATGTTAACACACTACAACATATTAACACACAACACGTTAACACACTACAACATATTAACACACAACACGTTAACACACAACACGTTAACACACTACAACACATTAACACACTACAACACGTTAACACACTACAACATGTTAACACACTACACGTTAACACACAACACGTTAACACACAACATATTAACACACTACAAAACAACACTCAACCACACATGTTTCTAATGTCCTCCCCTACGTACCTCCATGTCCTCCCCTCCATGTCCTCCCCTACATCCCTCCATGTCATCCCCTCCATGTCCTCCCCCTCCATGTCCTCCCTCCATGTCATCCCCTCCATGTCATCCCTACATCCCTCCATGTCCTCCTCTCCATGTCCTCCCCTACATCCCTCCATGTCCTCCCCTCCATGTACATCCCCTATGTCCATCCCTCCATGTCCTCCCCTACATCCCTCCATGTCCTCCCCATCCCTCCATGTCCTCCATGTCCTCCCCTACATCCCTCCATGTCCTTCCCTCCATGTCCTACCCTACATCCCTCCATGTCCTCCCCTCCATGTCCTCCCCTACATCCCTCCATGTCCTCCCCTATGTCCCTCCATGTCCTCCCCTACCTCCCTCCATGTCCTCCCCTACCTCCCTCTATGTCCTCCCCTACGTCCCTCCATGTCCTCCCTCCATGTCCTCCCCTACCTCCCTCCATGTCCTCCCCTACCTCCCTCTATGTCCTCCCCTACGTCCCTCCATGTCCTCCCTTACCTCCCTCCATGTCCTCCCCTACGTCCCTCCATGTCATCCCCTACCTCCCTCCCCTACCTCCCTCCATGTCCTCCCCTACCTCCCTCTATGTCCTCCCCTACCTCCCTCCATGTCCTCCCCTACCTCCCTCTATGTCATCCCCTACGTCCCTCCATGTCCTCCCTTACCTCCCTCCATGTCCTCCCCTACCTCCCTCCATGTCCTCCCCTCCATGTCGTCCCCTACGTCCCTCCATGTCCTCCCCTCCATGTCCTCCCTCCATGTCCTCCCCTACCTCCCTACATGTCCTCCCTACCTCCCTCCATGTCCTCCCCCTGGTTTCAAATAAAGATAAGTGGTTTATTATTTGGCTCATCAAGATGATTTTTCTGTCGTCCCTGACTCCGGAAGGGTCCGGAAGGGTCCGGGAGAGGAGAGAGACTGACTGCTTTGGGCTGTAACAGGAGCAGCAGCAATCTCAGCCCAGGCCTCAGCTCCTAATAGGCTGAAATAGTGAGGCTGTATCCAAAATGGCTCCCTTTTCCCTTTCTAGTGTGTTCCTTTTGACCAGGGTCTGTAAGGGTAGTGCACTACATAGGGAAATGGGGTGCCATTTGGGATACAAGGTCAGCTTTGGGTTCATGGTGTCTGATCAAATTCCTGCTCCTATTCAACCCAGAATGGAGATGTGATTTCAGGCTGGAAAGTAAAGAGATTCTTTATAAGGTAGCTGGTTATCTTCCTCTACCCGAAGCCCGGCAACCTTCCTCCAACCTCTCTCCTCCTCCTCCGACTCTCGTCTCCCTCTCTCCCAAATCAGAAGGGCCAGAAGGGGGGGGGAGGGGGGTTATAGAGTGAATACTGCATGGTTCTCATTGGTGGTGTTAAGGAATAATAACCTCAGGTGCTCCTCTCTCCTTTCTCCTCTCCTCTCTCCTTTCTCCTCTCCTCTCCTTTTTCCTCTCCTCTTTCCTCTCCTCTTTCCTCTCCTCTCTCCTTTCTCCTCTCTCCTTTCTCCTTTCTCTCCTCTCCTTTTTCCTCTCCTCTTTCCTCTCCTCTTTCCTCTCCTCTCTCCTTTCTCCTCTCTCCTCTCCTTTCTCCTCTCTCTCTCTCTCTTCCTCTCCTTTCTCCTCTCCATCCTTCCTCTCCTCTCCTCTCTCCTTTCTCCTCTCCTCTCTCCTTTCTCCTCTCCTCTTCCTCTCTCTCTTCTCTCTCTCCTCTCTCTCTTCTCCTCTCCTCTCTCCTTTTTTAAAGAGATTCTTCTATAAGGTCTCTCCTCTCTTCCTCTCTCTCTCTTCCTCTCCTCTCTCCTCCTCCTCCTTCCTTCTTTCCTCTCCTTCTTTATATAAGGTAGCTGGTTATCTTCCTCTACCCGAAGCCCGGCAGCCTTCCTCCAACTCTCTCTCCTCTCTCTCCCAAATCCATCTTCACCATCTCCAATAGGATCTCCCAAATCAGAAGGGCCAGAATCTCTCTCTCTCTCTCCATTTATCTCTCTCCATAGGATCTCTCTCCATTTATCTCTCTCCATCTCTCTCTCTCCATCTCTCTCTCTCTCCTTCCTCATCTCCATCTTCTCTCTCCATCTCTCTCTCCATCTCTCTCTCTCTCTCTCTCTCCCCATCTTCTCTCTCTCCATCTCTCTCTCCCATCTCTCTCTCTCCATCTCTCTCTCCCCATCTCTCTCTCCCCATCTCTCTCTCTCTCCATCTCTCTCTCTCCATCTCTCTCTCTCCATCTCTCTCTCCCATCTCTCTCTCTCCCATCTCTCTCCCCCATCTCTCTCTCCCCATCTCTCTCTCCCATCTCTCTCTCCATCTCTCTCTCTCCCTCTCTCTCTTCCCATCTCTCTCCATCTCTCTCTCCATCTCTCTCCCCATCTCTCTCTCTCCATCTCTCTCCCCATCTCTCCATCTCTCTCTCTCTCTCTCCATCTCCATCTCTCTCTCCATCTCTCTCCCCATCTCTCTCTCCATCTCTCCATCTCTCATCTCTCTCTCTCTCTCCATCTCTCTCTCTCCATCTCTCCATCTCTCTCTCTCCATCTCTCTCTCTCTCTCTCCATCTCTCTCTCTCCTCTCTCCATCTCCATCTCCATCTCTCTCCCATCTCTCTCCCATCTATCTCTCCCCATCTCTCTCTCCCATCTCTCTCTCTCCATCTCTCTCCATCTCTCTCTCCATCTCTCTCCCATCTCTCTCCCCATCTCTCTCTCCCCATCTCTCCATCTCTCTCTCTCCCCATCTCTCTCCCCATCTCTCTCTCATCTCTCTCTCTCTCTCCCATCTCTCTCTCTCCATCTCTCTCTCCCATCTCTCTCTCTCCATCTCTCTCTCCCATCTCTCTCTCCCATCTCTCTCTCTCTCTCCATCTCTTTCTCTCCCTATCTCCATCTCTCTCTCTCCATCTCTCTCTCTCTCCATCTCATCTCCATCTCTCTCTCCATCTCTCTCTCCCATCTCTCTCTCTCCATCTCTCTCTCTCCATCTCTCTCTCTCATCTCTCTCTCCATCTCTCTCTCTCCATCTCTCTCTCCCATCTCCATCTCTCCATCTCTCTCTCCATCTCTCTCTCCCCATCTCTCCATCTCGCTCTCTCTCTCCATCTCTCTCTCTCCATCTCTCTACCCATCTCTCCCCATCTCTCTCTCTCCATCTCTCTCCATCTCTCTCTCCATCTCTCTCTCCCCATCTCTCTCTCCATCTCTCTCCCCTCTCTCCATCTCTCTCTCCATCTCTCTCTCTCCATCTCTCTCTCCACATCTCTCTCTCCATCTCTCCATCTCTCATGGTAAAGGTCCACATTAATGTGTTGTATATGCAGCCGATTGATGTTGCCTGAGGACAGTGAAGTTGTCCCGTAGTGCTGTCGCTGTCTCCCTGGTTTGAGAAACAGAACGGACTAATCAGTCCCCCTCATTACCAAACCTTGACCACTTTACTCTGCTTCTCTTCTCTAGAAGTCATGCTGATGCCATGAAGTGTCGTCCGGTATTAAACTCATATCTCCTCGTTTGCATTACGTTATTTCATTACAAATGAAGGATGTATCAGGATTTATGCAAAGGCTTTAGGGCGACAATGAAAACGATCAATAATTAGCCAAGTCCTATTTCAATCCGGTAGAATAGCTGTCTGCATTAATCATCTGTATTCCAAAAGCCAACGAACCCTGCTACAAAGTCTGTCTTTCTACATTTAATGTTGTTCTTTCTCGATTCAAGGACATATGGAGGTATTAAGGGAATAAGGACAAATGGAGTTATTAAGGGAATAAGGACATATGGAGTTATTAAGGGAATAAGGACATATGGAGGTATTAAGGGAATAAGGACATATGGAGGTATTAAGGGAATAAGGACATATGGAGGTATTAAGGGAATAAGGACATATGGAGGTATTAAGGGAATAAGGACATATGGAGTTATTAAGGGAATAAGGACATATGGAGGTATTAAGGGAATAAGGACATATGGAGGTATTAAGGGAATAAGGACAAATGGAGTTATTATAGGAATAAGGACATATGGAGTTATGGGAATATAAAGGACATATGGAGTTATTAAGAATAAGGACATATGGAGTTATTATGGAATAAGGACATATGGAGTTATTATTATAGGAATAAGGACATATGGAGTTATTAAGGGAATAAGGACATATGGAGTTATTAAGGAATAAGGACATATGGAGTTATTAGGAATAAGGACAATGGAGTTATTAAGGGAATAAGGACAAATGGAGTTATTAAGGGAATAAGGACATATGGAGTTATTAAGGGAATAAGGACAAATGGAGTATTAAGGGAATAAGGACATATGGAGTTATTAAGGGAATAAGGACATATGGAGTTATTAAGGGAATAAGGACATATGGAGTTATTAAGGGAATAAGGACATATGGAGTTATTATAGGAATAAGGACAGGGACATATGGAGTTATTAAGGGAATAAGGACATATGGAGTTATTAAGGGAATAAGGACAAATGGAGTTATTAAGGGAATAAGGACATATGGAGTTATTAAGGGAATAAGGACAAATGGAGTTATTATAGGAATAAGGGCAGGGACATATGGAGTTATTATGGGAATAAGGACAAGGACATATGGAGTTATTATAAGAATAAGGACATATGGAGTTATTATGGGAATAAGGACAAGGACATATGTAGTTATTATAGGAATAAGGACATATGGAGTTATTAAGGGAATAAGGACAAGGACATATGGAGATATTGTAGGAATAAGGACAAGGACATATGGAGTTATTGTAGGAATAAGGACAGGACAATTGGAGTTATTATGGGAATAAGGACATATGGAGTTATTATGGGAATAAGGACATATGGAGTTATTATAGGAATAAGGACAAGGACACATGGAGTTATTATGGGAATAAGGACATATGGAGTTATTATGGGAATAAGGACATATGGAGTTATTAAGGAATAAGGACATATAGAGTTATTATGGGAATAAGGACATATGGAGTTATTATAGGAATAAGGACAGGGACATATGGAGTTATTATGGGAATAAGGACAAGGACATATGGAGTTATTATAGGAATAAGGACATATGGAGTTATAGGAATAAGGACATATGGAGTTATTATAGGAATAAGGACGAGGACATATGGAGTTATTATGGGAATAAGGACATATGGAGTTATTATGGGAATAAGGACATATGGAGTTATTATAGGAATAAGGACAAGGACATATGGAGTTATTATGGGAATAAGAACATATGGAGTTATTATAGGAAAAAGGACGAGGACATATGGAGTTATTATGGGAATAAGGACAAGGACATATGGAGTTATTATGGGAATAAGGACATATGGAGTCATTATGGGAATAAGGACAAATGGAGTTATTAAGGGGACAAGGACATATGGAGTTATTATGGGAATAAGGACATATGGAGTTATTAAGGGAATAAGGACATATGGAGTTATTATGGGAATAAGGACATATGGAGTTATTATAGGAATAAGGACAGGGACATATGGAGTTATTATGGGAATAAGGACAAGGACATATGGAGTTATTATAGGAATAAGGACATATGGAGTTATAATGGGAATAAGGACATATGGAGTTATTATAGGAATAAGGACAGGGACATATGGAGTTATTATGGGAATAAGGACAAGGACATATGGAGTTATTATAGGAATAAGGACATATGGAGTTATTATGGGAATAAGGACATATGGAGTTATTATGGGAATAAGGGCAAGGACATATGGAGTTATTATGGGAATAAGGACATATGGAGTTATTATAGGAATAAGGACAAGGACATATGGAGTTATTATGGGAATAAGGACATATGGAGTTATTATTGACGAATCGCTGATTCGGTGTCTTGAGAACGTGCGCGTTGAAGATGTCGTTCCCAGGAATAAGGACAGGGACATATGGAGTTATTATGGGAATAAGGACAAGGACATATGGAGTTATTATAGGAATAAGGACATGGAGTTATAGGAATAAGGACATATGGAGTTATTATAGGAATAAGGACAAGGACATATGGAGTTATTATGGGAATAAGGACAAGGACATATGGAGTTATTATAGGAATAAGGACATATGGAGTTATTATAGGAATAAGGACAAGGACATATGGAGTTATTATGGGAATAAGGACAAGGACATATGGAGTTATTATAGGAATAAGGACATATGGAGTTATTATAGGAATAAGGACATATGGAGTTATTAAGGGAATAAGGACAAGGACATATGGAGTTATTATGGGAATAGGGACAAGGACATATGGAGTTATTATGGGAATAGGGACAAGGACATATGGAGTTATTATGGGAATAAGGAAATATGGAGTTATTATAGGTGTCACGTAGAGTAGGCCAGATGGCTAAACTGGATAACCTAGCCTCTATAAAAATAAAAATGATGGCGGAACCGCAAAAGTTCTTCTGTGCAAAGGTGTTTATTTACAAGTGATTCCGGAACAGAAAATAACAGTACTGCCATCAACGTCTACCTTATGGGACAGCTTAACAACAATGCTGCCCCATCCACAGCTCAATCCAAAAAAATCCCCTCTAGAGACTGGAGAGAAGCTCCTTTTGTAGGGCTAGCCCCTCCCCTCAGAACAATTAACCCTAATTAATTAATCAATTAACAATACAAACCTACATTTACCATGAACTAAACATACTCAAGGATATACATTGCAACACGGTTTTAAACAATATCACAACATAACATTTACAACATTACATCATTACTGACAATATCTTTCAATATGCCCATATGCATTAATGAGCCATTTGGGACAGGCACTATAAAGCCAACCCAATTCCCTTAGCTCGGGTCCTTTTCCAGCATACCCAGAAGCTACAGAGAAGGAGAGAGAGGAACAGAACAAACAAACAATGTGCACTCATCCACAACATTGATAAGTATAATAATTATTGTATCTCTCAAATATGAACATTGACAAGTGTGAAATGCATGCACCAAGACAGAAGTTAAATTGTGTGTCGACCCACATTGTTAACTTATGGTATAATGGCGCAGGGAGGAGTGATGAATATGTGTGTGCGTTAAAGAACCAAATGCTGCCCGCGGCCAGTGACGGACTTCTACGTCACAATAGGAATAAGGACAAGGACATATGGAGTTATTAAGGGAATAAGGACATATGGAGTTATTATGGGAATAAGGGCAAGGACATATGGAGTTATTATGGGAATAAGGACATATGGAGTTATTATAGGAATAAGGACAAGGACATATGGAGTTATTATGGGAATAAACGGGGTAGATTTGTCTCTTAATCTTGTGGGCTGATAATATGTCATGGTTCTAATCCATTCAGGTTGACTACTGTGACTTCTCTTTCTGTCTGAAAATAACATTGTACTTAAAAAAACAAAAAATGTCAATGTAATTGATCTTTACTTCTCTCTCCACAGAAAAAACAACGGACCAAAGAGCTGTCGACCCTGTTCCACTCCTATAACCCCTACCACCACAAGGTAAGACATCATTCATTTCAATCCCTTCATGTCATTCACCTTTCTGAGGGATTGTGCAGGCGGGAGTTTTTCAGATGTTCATGGTATATGCCAACTCTCGCCTTTCTCCTTCCTCAAAGCCTGAGAGGGGGATGTTCTGGTTGTTTGATGGTGTCCATCCCTATGGTGTCCATCCCTATGGTGTCCATCCATATGGTGTCCATTCCCATGGTGTCCATCCCTATGGTGTCCATCCATATAAGTGTCCATTCCTATGGTGTCCATCCCTATAAGTGTCCATCCCTATGGTGTCCATCCCTATGGTGTCCATCCCTATGGTGTCCATCCCTATGGTGTCCATCCCTATGGTGTCCATCCCTATGGTGTCCATCCCTATGGTGTCCATCCCTATGGTGTCCATCCGTATGGTGTCCATTCGTATGGTGTCCATTCGTATGGTGTCCATTCGTATGGTGTCCATTCGTATGGTGTACATTCCTATGGTGTCCATTCCCATGGTGTCCATTCCCATGGTGTCCATTCCCATGGTGTCCATTCCCATGGTGTCCATTCCCATGGTGTCCATTCTTATGGTGTCCATCCCTATGAGTGTCCATTCCTCTGGTGTCCATCCCTATAAGTGTCCATTCATATGGTGTCCATCCATAGGTGTCCATCCCTATGGTGTTCATCCCCATGGTGTCCATTCCTATGGTGTCCATCCCTATAAGTGTCCGTCCCTATAAGTGTCCATTCCTGTGGTGTCTATCCACAAGTGTCCATTCCTATGGTGTCCATTCATAGGTGTCCATCCCTATGGTGTCCATCCCTATGGTGTCCATCCCCATGGTGTCTATCCCTATGGTGTCCATCCCAATGGTGTCTATCCCTATGGTGTCCATTCCCATGGTGTCCATTCCCATGGTGTCCATCTCTATGGTGGATCCCCATTAGTTCCTGTCAAGGCAGCAGCTACTCTTCCTGGGGTTTATTATGGATCCCCATTAGTTCCTGCCAAGACAGCAGCTACTCTTCCTGGGGTTTATTATGGATCCACATTAGTTCCTGCCAAGACAGCAGCTACTCTTCCTGGGGTTTTATTATGGATCCCCATTAGTTCCTGTCAAGGCAGCAGCTACTCTTCCTGGGGTTTATTATGGATCCCCATTAGTTCCTGCCAAGACAGCAGCTACTCTTCCTGGGGTTTATTATGGATCCCCATTTTCCTGTTGATTTTGCAGCTACTCTTCCTGGGGTTTATTATGGATCCCCATTAGTTCCTGTCCCCATTTGACAGCAGCTACTCTTCCTGGGGTTTATTATGGATCCCCATTAGTTCCTGCCAAGGCAGCAGTACTCTTCCTGGGGGTTTATTATGGATCCCCATTGAAGTTCCTGTTCCAAGACAGCAGCTACTCTTCCTGGGGTTTATTATGGATCCCCATTAGTTCCTGCCAAGGCAGCAGCTACTCTTCCTGGGGGTTTATTATGGATCCCCATGGTTCCTGTCCAGACAGCAGCTACTCTTCCTGGGGTTTATTATGGATCCCCATTAGTTCCTGCCAAGGCAGCATTTCTACTCTTCAGCTCTTCCTGGGGTTTATTATGGATCCCCACATCTATTTTCTGGGGTTTAGTTCCCGGGTTTGCCAAGACAGCAGCTACTCTTCCTGGGGTTTATTATGGATCCCCATTAGTTCCTGCCAAGGCACCATCTACTCTTTCTGGGGTTTATTATGGATCCCCATTAGTTCCTGCCAAGACAGCAGCTACATAATTCCTCTTTCTGGGGTTTATTATGGATCCCCATTAGTTCCTGCCAAGGCAGCAGCTACTCTTCCTTGGGTTTATTATGGGGTTTACTGTTGATTTTGCAGGTTTCATCCCACTGTGCTTGTTTGAGCTTGCCCGGCTTAATGGACCAATAGAATCGTCCCCATTTGACAATCCAGGATACTAGAGCAAAGGGTCAAATTAGTAGAAACATTACAAATAGTATTTGAACCCTGGTGTGGTTGTCAACCTGGTCTTTATTGAAGACTCTTTGTTCCTTCGTCCTCTGTGTGGTGACTCGCGTTACATTGACGTTACAACGTTACAAATGTCCCGTTGTCCGACGGGGAATGTTCTCTCTCGCTGGTTGTCTTTTTGAAGTGGATCTGACTCCCAGAGATGCTCAGGGGGTTTGTTTAGAGCTTGAAGATGCCACCACTCAATGCATCTTCAACCTCTGAGACAAGGCATTCAAATCCAGGCCGTATCACATCCGGGCCGTGATTGGGAGTCCCGTAGGGCGGCGCACAATTGGCTCAGTGTCGTCCGGGTTTGGACCGGGGTAGGGCTGTCATTGTCAAATAAGAATTTGTTCTTTAACTGACTTGCCTAGTTAAATAAAGGTTAAATAAAGGTTATATAAAGGTTATATAAAGGTTATATAAAGGTTCAATAGAAATACATAATAAATCAACTTGGGTCTCCTCCGTGTTCGCTGCTAGCGGAAACATTATCCCTCCTGGTTCAGTTGTCAGAGCGTGGCGCTTTCAACACCAGGGTTGCTGGTTCGATTCCCACGGGGGACCAGTACTCACTGCTGTAGGCCCCTCTGCATAAGACTGTCAGCTAAATGACTCAAATGGAACAATGAAAATGAAATGCCAGGAGCCTGACTACAATTACAGGCCTCCCCCATAGAGGTTACTGGTCATCCATCTTGGATCTGGCGTGGAGAGTGATGAATAAGCATTCATTAAATAATAATCCCTCTTTAATGATGCGTAGGCTAGTTTCCCCTCTCTAACTGCTTTCTGTGGTATTAGCCAGCTAATGGAGACACCTTCAGCAGGTCATTTGGCTTTGTTTCATATGGTGATTAGCAGCATTACCATGGTCTAACTGACTGGAGAGGACTGGTGATTAGCAGCATTACCATGGTCTAACAGACTGGAGAGGACTGGTGATTAGCAGCATTACCATGGTCTAACAGACTGGAGAGGACTGGTGATTAGCAGCATTACCATGGTCTAACAGACTGGAGAGGACTGGTGATTAGCAGCATTACCATGGTCTAACAGACTGGAGAGGACTGGTGATTAGCAGCATTACCATGGTCTAACAGACTGGAGAGGACTGGTGATTAGCAGCATTACCATGGTCTAACAGACTGGAGAGGACTGGTGATTAGCAGCATTACCATGGTCTAACAGACTGGAGAGGACTGGTGATTAGCAGCATTACCATGGTCTAACAGACTGGAGAGGACTGGTGATTAGCAGCATTACCATGGTCTAACAGACTGGAGAGGACTGGTGATTAGCAGCATTACCATGGTCTAACAGACTGGAGAGGACTGGTGATTAGCAGCATTACCATGGTCTAACAGACTGGAGAGGACTGGTGATTAGCAGCATTACCATGGTCTAACAGACTGGAGAGGACTGGTGATTAGCAGCATTACCATGGTCTAACAGACTGGAGAGGACTGGTGATTAGCAGCATTACCATGGTCTAACAGACTGGAGAGGACTGGTGATTAGCAGCATTACCATGGTCTAACAGACTGGAGAGGACTGGTGATTAGCAGCATTACCATGGTCTAACAGACTGGAGAGGACTGGTGATTAGCAGCATTACCATGGTCTAACAGACTGGAGAGGACTGGTGATTAGCAGCATTACCATGGTCTAACTGACTGGAGAGGACTGGTGATTAGCAGCATTACCATGGTCTAACAGACTGGAGAGGACTGGTGATTAGCAGCATTACCATGGTCTAACAGACTGGAGAGGACTGGTGATTAGCAGCATTATCATGGTCTAACAGACTGGAGAGGACTGGTGATTACGGTGGTCTCTCCTAAAGCCTGAAGAGGATTTTCTGTGTGAATGAACATCAGAGACACTTCAGGTCCACTGAAGTCTAAAGACCGGAGGTGACTGTTCGTGATTCCTAACTTTATTGAGATCCATGTGATATCCTCCTACAGTTTATTGAGACAGGAGATGTAGAGTTCAGGATGTTTTACCTGTGGTCTAACAGACTGAAGCAGGTTCTTGACTGATGGTTGCCTGATTGTCAGACACAACTCTTAGTTCTCTCTCCCAACTAAATTCTAATCACCGTGGAGAGAATTGGTAAATCTGTCCGGAGAGACGCTGTTTTCTTCAACTCTGTGGTGAAATCTCTCAACAGTCTCAATCGGTTTGACCTGCGCTGAGGTTTTCTGTTCGTGTTCAACTCTGTGGTGAAATCTCCTGCAGCTTCTCTCCTACAGTCTCAATCGGTTTGACCTGCGCTGAGGTTTTCTGTTCGTGATCAACTCTGTGGTGAAATCTCCTGCAGCTTCTCTCCTACAGTCTCAATCGGTTTGACCTGCGCTGAGGTTTTCTGTTCGTGATCAACTCTGTGGTGAAATCTCCTGCAGCTTCTCTCCTACAGTCTCAATCGGTTTGACCTGCGCTGAGGTTTTCTGTTCGTGTTCAACTCTGTGGTGAAATCTCCTGCAGCTTCTCTCCTACAGTCTCAATCGGTTTGACCTGCGCTGAGGTTTTCTGTTCGTGATCAACTCTGTGGTGAAATCTCCTGCAGCTTCTCTCCTACAGTCTCAATCGGTTTGACCTGCGCTGAGGTTTTCTGTTCGTGTTCAACTCTGTGGTGAAATCTCCTGCAGCTTCTCTCCTACAGTCTAAATGAACAGAAAGGAAGGAATGTCACACATCCTCTGGAATGACATGTCTTCCTCCCACACACACACACACACACACACACACACGTGTACACACACACACACACGTGTACACACACACACACCCACATGTGTACATACACACACACATGGACGCAAGCGCACAAACACACACACAAACATGTGTACACACACACACACACACACACACATGTGTACACACACACACACACACACACGTGTACATACACACACACACACAGTTCCGGGAGAGTGTGTGGAAACGGAGACAGAGGTGTTTTGTAAAGTGTGTGTGTGTGTGTGTGTGTGTGTGTGTGTGTGTGTGTGTGTGTGTGTGTGTGTGTGTGTGTGTGTGTGTGTGTGTGTGTGTGTGTGGAAAGTAAAGAAACATGTTAAAGCCTCCGTCAGATATTTGGTCTGTCAGGTCCCTGGAAACTGCTGTATTCCGCTTTGTGTTAACAACATTTATCTGTCTTTCTCCACACATCTGTTGTGACAGGGATTTTTCTCTCTGTAAGAGTTGCCATTGTTTTGTCAATTTGTAGGAAATGTTACTTCCTGTGTGACTCGTGTTTCTTGTCTCTCTAGTCTGAATGTAATACTCACTAAATGTAATACTCACTAAATGTAATAGTCACTAAATGTAAAGTCTCTGAATGTAATACTCACTAAATGTAATACTCTCTAAATGTAATACTCACTAAATGTAATACTCACTAAATGTAATACTCACTAAATGTAAAATGTAATAGTCACTAAATGTAAAGTCTCTAAATGTAATATGTAATACTCACTAAATGTAATACTCACTAAATGTAATACTCACTAAATGTAATACTCACTAAATGTAATACTCACTAAATGTAATACTCACTAAATGTAATACTCACTAAATGTAAAGTCTAATACTCAAAATGTAATACTCACTAAATGTAATACTCACTAAATGTAAAGTCTCTGAATGTAATACTCACTAAATGTAATACTCACTAAATGTAATACTCACTAAATGTAATACTCACTAAATGTAAAGTCTCTGTAATACTCACTAAATGTAAAATGTCACTCTAAATGTAATACTCACTAAATGTAATACTCACTAAATGTAATAGTCTAAATGTAATACTCACTAAATGTAATACTCACTAAATGTAATACTCACTAAATGTAATAGTCACTAAATGTAAAGTCTCTCTGATTGTAGTTTGAAGTAGCAAACATCATCCTGAGGCCCTTCCTTACATGGCCAGTGCCCACAGGGGGTCTGTTGATTGAAATTAGCATGTCGTAAAGCACAGATTACACACAGATCTGAATAGTTGTAATAATGTCCTCCTTTCCCTGTTCCTCATAGCCTCCCTCTGTTACACACACACACACACACACACCCCGGGCCCCTCTGTTACTGGGGTAATTACATGAAATAGCGGGGTTTGTCCCCAGACGTTATTGCTTACATGCCTCATAATGCCAGCCTTAAGGACACATCAGTGTAAATAAGAGCTGAGTCGACTGCTTCACCCAAACAGCCTCGTTGTTTATACGACCGTTATATATCTGTCGGCCGCATTAGATAAACATGGACAAGTTGATTACTCACCGTGTTCGTCCTTGGCCATTTATGAGACGTTTCCCCAAAATGGCACCCTATTCCCGGTATAGTGCACTTACCCCTATGGGACCTGGTCGAAAGTAGTGCACTAGATAAGGGAATAGGGTCCCATTTGGGCCGCTGGCATGGGTTAATGTAGCCACAGATTAGAGCAGCACCTAAAACACATCTCCCATGGTGTTGTAGTGCACATCACTTTTATGGTCATCGCAGAGCAACGGAGAGCTACAATAACATTAGCAGTGGTTTGGTTCGTTCCCTGGAGGTTTTTACAAATGGATTTTGTCCAGTATAAATGTACAAGGAGGGCCTCCCGGGTGGCGCAGTGGTTAAGGGCGCTGTACTGCAGCGCCAGCTGTGCCACCAGAGACTCTGGGTTCGCGCCCAGGCTCTGTCGCAACCGGGAGGTCCGTGGGGCGACTCACAATTGGCCTAGCGTCGTCCGGGTTAGGGAGGGTTTGGCCGGTAGGGATATCCTTGTCTCATCGCCCGTTGCAGTGCTAACCAAGGTTGCCAGGTGCACGGTGTTTCCTCCGACACATTGGTGCGGCTGGCTTCCGGGTTGGATGCGCGCTGTGTTAAGAAGCAGTGGTTGGGTTGGGTTGTGTATCGGAGGACGCATGACTTTCAACCTTCGTCTCTCCCGAGCCCGTACGGGAGTTGTAGCGATGAGACAAGATAGTAGCTACTAACAATTGGATACCACGAAATTGGGGAGAAAAAGGGGGTAAAATAAATTTAAAAAAATAATAAATGTACAAGGTGGAAATCTGCAGACATCTGCTAGGAATAACTGACATTGCTGTTACTTCCCCGTTGGCCGACGTAGAGCTGCTGTTACTTCCCCGTTGGCCGACGTAGAGCTGCTGTTACTTCCCCGTTGGCCGACGTAGAGCTGCTGTTACTTCCCCGTTGGCCGACGTAGAGCTGCTGTTACTTCCCTATTGGCCGACCTGCTGTTCCTTCCCCGTTGGCCGACTGCTGTTACTTCCCCGTTGGCCGACGTAGAGCTGCTGTTACTTCCCCGTTGGCCGACGTAGAGCTGCTGTTACTTCCCTATTGGCCGACGTAGAGCTGAGTGGTTGTTGGGTGGTTGTTGGCTAGTTGGGCGGTTGTTGGGTGGTTTTGGGTGGTAGTTGGCTAGTTGTTGTGTAGTTGGGTGGTAGTTGGCTAGTTGTTGTGTAGTTGTTGGGTGGTAGTTGTGTAGTTGTTGGGTGGTAGTTGTGTAGTTGTTGGGTGGTTCTTTGTTGGGTGGTAGTTGGCTAGTTTTTGGGTGGTAGTTGGGTGGTAGTTGGCTAGTTGTTGGGTGGTTGTTGGGTGGTAGTTGGGTGGTTGGTGGGTGATTGTTGGGTGGTTGTTGGGTGGTAGTTGGCGGGTTGTTGTTGGGTGGTTGTTGGCTAGTTGTTTGATGGTTGTTGGGTGGTAGTTGGGTGGTAGTTGAGTGGGCGATGTAGCATTGATCAGGAAATTTGTCTAAATAGACTGTCTGCTAATCAACCAGTAGCAGAGAGCAGCCAAGCTACAACTCACCTGAGACAGTCAGTCTGGAGGCTGCTGGCAAACACAAACCACACACACACACACACACACCACACACACCACACACACTAGAGCTGTGGTCCTTTATAATAAATCCTGGCTGTGAAAGTGCTGTCCGTCTGGGACCAGTCTTATTAGCATGACTTCTACCAGCCAGCTGCACACACACAAACACACACACACCACACACACACACACACACACACACACAGTGTTCTGTTGAATGGACTACAGGATGTATTGATATGTAGTGTTCCTGATGTAGTGTTCTGTTGAATGGACTACAGGATGTGATGTCGTGTTCTGTTGAATGGACTACAGGATGTTCTGTTGAATGGACTACAGGATGTGATGTCATGTTCTGTTGAATGGACTACAGGATGTATTGATATGTGATGTAGTGTTCTGTTGAATGGACTACAGGATGTGATGTCATGTTCTGTTGAATGGACTACAGGATGTATTGATACCTGATGTAGTGTTCTGTTGAATGGACTACAGGATGTGATGTCATGTTCTGTTGAATGGACTACAGGATGTATTGATACCTGATGTAGTGTTCTGTTGAATGGACTACAGGATGTATTGATACCTGATGTCATGTTCTGTTGAATGGACTACAGGATGTATTGATACCTGATGTAGTGTTCTGTTGAATGGACTACAGGATGTGATGTCATGTTCTGTTGAATGGACTACAGGATGTATTGATACCTGATTAGTGTTCTGTTGAATGGACTACAGCTGGCTGTTCTGTTGAATGGACTACGGATGTGATGTCATACTTCTGTTGAATGGACTACAGGAGCTGCCTTGTAGGGCAAAGGTGGGGTGCCGTTCACACGGTCTCTCTCCCGGGTCAGTACGTAGTGGGGTGCCGTTCACACAGTCTCTCTCCCGGGTCAGTACGTAGGGAGGTGCTGTTCACACAGTCTCTGTCCCGGTCAGTACGTAGTGAGGTGCTGTTCACACAGTCTCTGTCCCGGTCAGTACGTAGTGGGGTGCTGTTCACACAGTCTCTCTTCCAGCTCAGTACGTAGTGGGGTGCCGTTCACACAGTCTCTCTCCCGGTCAGTCGGTCAGCACGTAGTGGGGTGCCGTTCACACAGTCTCTCTGGCCCCCAGCTGTCCCAGTGTGCGGGTGCTGCGGATGCCGTGGCAACACCATGGTGATGGGCACAGCACCCTGGGTCTCGTTGTAATTAATTTCCAAGAGACACATGTTTCACCTGGTAGATGATATGCCTGTCTGTTGAGTAGGAACATCATGGAGCTCCCTCCCAGTCCCCTCTGGGTTGAGTAGGAACATCATGGAGCTCCCTCCCAGTCCCCTCTGGGTTGAGTAGGAACATCATGGAGCTCCCTCCCAGTCCCCTCTGGGTTGAGTAGGAACATCATGGAGTTCCCTCCCAGTCCCCCCTGGGTTGAGTAGGAACATCATGGAGCTCCCTCCCAGTCCCCTCTGGGTTGAGTAGGAACATCATGGAGCTCCCTCCCAGTCCCCTCTGGGTTGAGTAGGAACATCATGGAGCTCCCTCCCAGTCCCCTCTGGGTTGAGTAGGAACATCATGGAGCTCCCTCCCAGTCCCCTCTGGGTTGAGTAGGAACATCATGGAGCTCCCTCCCAGTCCCCTGGGTTGAGTAGGAACATCTGGGTTGTCCCCTCTGGGTTGAGTAGGAACATCATGGAGCTCCCTCCCAGTCCCCTCTGGGTTGAGTAGGAACATCATGGAGCTCCTCCCAGTCCCCTCTGGGTTGAGTAGGAACATCATGGAGCTCCCTCCCAGTCCCCTCTGGGTTGAGTAGGAACATCATGGAGCTCCCTCCCAGTCCCCTCTGGGTTGAGTAGGAACATCATGGAGCTTCCCTCCCAGTCCCCTCTGGGTTGAGTAGGAACATCATGGAGCTCCCTCCCAGTCCCCTCTGGGTTGAGTAGGAACATCATGGAGCTCCTCCCAGTCCCCTCTGGGTTGAGTAGGAACATCATGGAGCTCCCTCCCAGTCCCCTCTGGGTTGAGTAGGAACATCATGGAGCTCCTCCCAGTCCCCTCTGGGTTGAGTAGGAACATCATGGAGCTCCCTCCCAGTCCCCTCTGGGTTGAGTAGGAACATCATGGGTTGAGCTCCCTCCCAGTCCCCTCTGGGTTGAGTAGGAACATCATGGAGCTCCCTCCCAGTCCCCTCTGGGTTGAGTAGGAACATCATGGAGCTCCCCCAGTCCCAGTCCCCTCTGGGTTGAGTAGGAACATCATGGAGCTCCCTCCCAGTCCCCTCTGGGTTGAGTAGGAACATCATGGAGCTCCCTCCCAGTCCCCTCTGGGTTGAGTAGGAACATCATGGAGCTCCCTCCCAGTCCCCTCTGGGTTGAGTAGGAACATCATGGAGCTCCCTCCCAGTCCCCTCTGGGTTGAGTAGGAACATCATGGAGCTCCCTCCCAGTCCCCTCTGGGTTGAGTAGGAACATCATGGAGCTCCCTCCCAGTCCCCTCTGGGTTGAGCTCCCTCCCAGTCCCCTCTGGGTTGAGTAGGAACATCATGTCCCTCCCAGGGGTTGAACATCATGGAGCTCCCTCCCAGTCCCCTCTGGGTTGAGTAGGAACATCATGGAGCTCCCTCCCAGTCCCCTCTGGGTTGAGTAGGAACATCATGGAGCTCCCTCCCAGTCCCCTCTGGGTTGAGTAGGAACATCATGGAGCTCCCTCCCAGTCCCTCTGGGTTGAGTAGGAACATCATGGAGCTCCCTCCCAGTCCCCTCTGGGTTGAGTAGGAACATCATGGAGCTCCTCCCAGTCCCCTCTGGGTTGAGTAGGAACATCATGGAGCTCCCTCCCAGTCCCCTCTGGGTTGAGTAGGAACATCATGGAGTCCCCTCCATCATCCCAGTCCCCTCTGGGTTGAGTCATCATGGAGCTCCCTCCCAGTCCCCTCTGGGTTGAGTAGGAACATCATGGAGCTCCTCCCAGTCCCCTCTGGGTTGAGTAGGAACATCATGGAGCTCCCTCCCAGTCCCCTCTGGGTTGAGTAGGAACATCATGGAGCTCCCTCCCAGTCCCCTCTGGGTTGAGTAGGAACATCATGGAGTTCCCAGTCCCAGTCCCCTCTGGGTTGAGTAGGAACATCATGGAGCTCCCTCCCAGTCCCCTCTGGGTTGAGTAGGAACATCATGGAGCTCCCTCCCAGTCCCCTCTGGGTTGAGTAGGAACATCATGGAGCTCCCTCCCAGTCCCCTCTGGGTTGAGTAGGAACATCATGGAGCTCCCTCCCAGTCCCCTCTGGGTTGAGTAGGAACATCATGGAGTTCCCTCCCAGTCCCCTCTGGGTTGAGTAGGAACATCATGGAGCTCCCTCCCAGTCCCCTCTGGGTTGAGTAGGAACATCATGGAGTTCCCTCCCAGTCCCCTCTGGGTTGAGTAGGAACATCATGGAGCTCCCTCCCAGTCCCCTCTGGGTTGAGTAGGAACATCATGGAGTTCCCTCCCAGTCCCCTCTGGGTTGAGTAGGAACAACCAAGGCTTGACCTAACAGGACAATGGGTTTTTTTTGTGTGTGAAATGGAAAATATTAGTTATAAGAGAGAGAGAGAGAGAGGGTTTAGTGATTTGTTCATTTGTTAGGTAATTAATGCTCGAGGTTGTTTTTTTTTTAAATGTGTTCAATAAAGAAGTATACCTGAATGAGATGATGATGTTATCTCTATCAGAAATACAGCTTCTTGGAATCATTATAAATCCACCCCCTAATCTGATGGATTACTAGGTATGATCGGTTTTAAACCTGTTATTGTCTGGGCCTTTTGATGTGCAGGGTGTACCTGGACCTAACCGTATAGACAGGCCCTGGATAGACTGATAAAAGGCCTTGAATGAACACATATAGCAGAAGGGCTGTTTGATGGTGTATGGACTGATGCGTACATGGAGCAGAATGCCTGTTTGATCCTGTGTATGTGTAATCCACACTAATCCCCCTGGCAGAGAAGACAGAGAAGATGGATTTCAAAGCAGATGTTTCCTCAGTCTTCTCTTTTTTCATCGTGACTGAGCCCCAGTTGTTGTTTTGTTGTTTGCTCTCACATGTTTCTCTCTCTGTCTCGCTCACTCTCTCTCTCTTTCTCTCTCTCTCTCTCTAAAGTCCCTCCCTGAAGTCTTACTCCAAGGATACAGGATGTGTTGTGTGTTTTAACAGAGGGAAGAGCTTTGTTGTAGGGAACGATGTTTGCACAATTAACACGCTATCGTAAACAACACTTTTTGTATCGGGGGTAACCAACCTGATCTCATAAACTATACGTCACATAGTAAATGTGAATCCGGGGACACTTAAATTAGTATGATATGTTACGTTTGGTATGGCGCTACATGAGGCGGATGGTTACTTAAGGCAAAAATGAAAGTAGGGTGGATGGGTGGACGTATAATGCGAACATCTAGAAACCCAAAGTTGCGACACTTTAGCCTTTTGGCTAATTAGCAACTTTTCAACTACTTAGCATGCTAGCTAACCCTTTTTTACTAACCTTAACCCTTAAACCCTTTAACCTAACCCTTAGCCTAGCTAAGTCCACCATTTGCACGTGGTTGCTCCTGGGGGTTCATGAGGGGGAAGCGGATGTTCTTCATGAGCTTGGGGGCGTGGTCCATGCGTTAGTCATCTAGCTAACATTAGCCACCTAGCTAGAATTCGTTATATATAATATGTTTTGCAAATTCCTAACATATTAAACCAATAATATAAATGTAACCTGTAAAGTGTTTTATGAACTGAAAAAAAGCTTATTTCTTTCAAACTTTGGGCACAAATTTGTTTCATCCCTGTTTGTCAGCATTTCTCATTTGCCAAGATAATCCATACACCTGACAGATGTGTCGTGTCTTTACTATCATTAAATTGAAGACATTGTTTTATCAAAGATTCCCTGTAATTAGTATAACGCGATCAAACTAATTAATCGTGTAACTATAATTAACTAGGAAATAGGGGGCACCAAGGAAAGTATTCAGATTACAAAGTTATAATGTCCCAATATAACCTTTCAGATATTTTCATATCTGATCAATAGTCTTATGATTTATGATTTATTTATTTTACCTCACGTTAGTCTCATTCCAAACGTCGTAAATTGTTGGTTATCTGCACGAATCCAGTCTTCACTATGAGTCATCCATACATCAATTGTCTTAAATCATTTATTTATTACTAACTAAGTAATTCACAGAAATGCATAAACAAACAGTAAATGTGGTTACATGAAATTATAGAATGCGCCCCTAGTGGGCGGAACCGGCATGGCAGCTTGTTAGACAAAGGGGCAGTGGGGGGTCGACTAAGAAGTCCCTACAGAGTTAATTATAACAATTAAAATGCTAATCCTTTACACATGAACGCTCACTCATTCGGGAACAATTGCAATCAATATATATATTTACGCTCAGTGTGTCGTCTTGATCGCTGGTGAAAAGTCTTTATTTTGTAGAATTGTCTGTCTCTCCCTCTCTCTCTCTGTCTTGGTTAGAGGGGATAGTTCAAAGTGACATTCGTTATAGAATGGATGTTTCGGCGGTTGTCGTTCTTCGCGTTCAATGATGCCGAATTCCTAGCTGCAGAGACTAGTAATCAATATGAAGGACTTGTTCTTATTCTGTCGGTATCGATAGTCTAAGAGTTTAACGACGTGGTCTGGTTAAAAATATTCAGCAATGGTCTACACCTTTAGCCCTCTCGTAATTGAGGTAATTCTCCTCCTAATGGAGAAAAACATGGTCTGGTGATAATTTCTCAAAGTTGTGTTTTATTCGGAATGGCAGAAAAGGGCTGTTCCAGGATGCCTGACCCTAACTGGGCTCAGGGGTGGTCCAGGAGGTCTGACCCTAACTGGACTCAGGGGCGGTCCAGGATGTCTGACCCTAACTGGCCTCAGGGGCGGTCCAGGATGTCTGGCCCTAACTGAGCTCAGGGGCGGTCCAGGATGTCTGACCCTAACTGGGTTCAGGGGCGGTCCAGGATGTCTGGCCCTAACTGGGTTCAGGGGCGGTCCAGGAGGCCTGACCCTAACTGGGCTCAGGGGCGGTCCAGGAGGCCTGACCCTAACTGGCCTCAGGGGCGGTCCAGGATGTCTGACCCTAACTCACCTAAGGGGCGGTCCAGGATGTCTGACCCTAACTGGCCTCAGGGGCGGTCCAGGATGTCTGACCCTAACTGGCCTCAGGGGCGGTCCAGGATGTCTGACCCTAACTGGCCTCAGGGGCGGTCCAGGATGTCTGACCCTAACTGGCCTCAGGGGCGGTCCAGGATGTCTGACCCTAACTGGCCTCAGGGGCGGTCCAGGATGTCTGACCCTAACTGGCCTCAGGGGCGGTCCAGGATGTCTGACCCTAACTGGCCTCAGGGGCGGTCCAGGATGTCTGACCCTAACTGGCCTCAGGGGCGGTCCAGGATGTCTGACCCTAACTGGCCTCAGGGGCGGTCCAGGATGTCTGACCCTAACTGGCCTCAGGGGGCGGTCCAGGATGTCTGACCCTAACTCACCTCAGGGGCGGTCCAGGATGTCTGACCCTAACTCACCTAAGGGGCGGTCCAGGATGTCTGACCCTAACTCACCTAAGGGGCGGTCCAGGATGTCTGACCCTAACTCACCTAAGGGGCGGTCCAGGATGTCTGACCCTAACTCACCTAAGGGGCGGTCCAGGATGTCTAACTTTAGTTCAAATCAAAAGGGAATTGTACTTTTCTTCATTAAACAGTCCACAATCATCTTACACCATTATATATATCTTATACAACAATTAGATGTAAACCTCATATCTGAGGCTATTATAAAACAGTATCGTCCTCACTCATTCATCTTATACAACAATTAGAGGTAAACCTCATATCTGAGGCTATTATAAAACAGCATCATCCTCACTCATTCATCTTATACAACAATTAGAGGTAAACCTCATATCTGAGGCTATTATATAAACAGTGTAATGGTAATGTGGTCACACCGTCTCCCATGACCTTCCCCAAGTTGTGCCAAACGGACCAGTTCGTAGCTGGATTCTTCATCGATCTTTTACACTTTCTCTGGAACTTGAAATGTGTTCGTACCTCAAGTTCTGTGAGGGTGGAAGGATTTCCTTTGTCCTCTGTGAAAGCTTACCCTCTTCTCTAATACTGTGTGGCCATGAGGTCTTCTCAGGAATTTATGACCTCTGACCACAGCAGTCTGGTTGTAGAAGCAGAGAGAGCGGGGGATGGTGCTCGCCGTACTCAAAGAGGGCAACGTCATGACAGGTGTGGCATATCAAGAAGCTTTTTAAACAGCATGATCATTACACAGATGCACCTTGTCCTGGGGACAATAAAAGGCCACTTTTAAATTGTGTAGTTTTGTCACAGAACACAGTACCACGGATGTCTCAAGTTTTGAGGGAGAGTGCAATTGGCATGCTGACTGCAGGAATATCCACCAGAGCTCTTTCCAGAGAATTTATTGTTAATTTCTCTACCATAAGCCGCCAGAGTATTTCTGTCTGTAATAAGCCCTTTTGTGGGGAAAAACTCATTCTTATTGGCTGGGCCTATGCCCTCCCAGGCCCCCACCTATAGCTACGCCCCTGCCCAGTTATGTGAAATCCATAGACAAGGGCTAATAAATGTATTTCAATTGACTGATTGGGGCGGCAGCTAGCCTAGTGGTTAGAGTGTAGGGATGGCAGGTAGCCTAGTGGTTAGAGTGTAGGGACGTCAGGTAGCCTAGTGGTTAGAGTGTAGGGACGTCAGGTAGCCTAGTGGTTAGAGTGTAGGACGGCAGGTAGCCTAGTGGTTAGAGTGTAGGGACGGCAGGTAGCCTAGTGGTTAGAGTGTAGGGACGGCAGGTAGCCTAGTGGTTAGAGTGTAGGGACGGCAGGTAGCCTAGTGGTTAGAGTGTAGGGACGGCAGGTAGCCTAGTGGTTAGAGTGTCCGGGACGGCAGGTAGCCTAGTGGTTAGAGTGTAGGGACGGCAGGTAGCCTAGTGGTTAGAGTGTAGGGACGGCAGGTAGCCTAGTGGTTAGAGTGTAGGGACGGCAGGTAGCCTAGTGGTTAGAGTGTAGGGACGGCAGGTAGCCTAGTGGTTAGAGTGTAGGGACGGCAGGTAGCCTAGTGGTTAGAGTGTAGGGACGGCAGGTAGCCTAGTGGTTAGAGTGTAGGGACGGCAGGTAGCCTAGTGGTTAGAGTGTAGGGACTGGCAGGTAGCCTAGTGGTTAGAGTGTAGGGACGGCAGGTAGCCTAGTGGTTAGAGTGTAGGGACGGCAGGTAGCCTAGTGGTTAGAGTGTAGGGACGGCAGGTAGCCTAGTGGTTAGAGTGTAGGGACGGCAGGTAGCCTAGTGGTTAGAGTGTCCGGACGGCAGGTAGCCTAGTGGTTAGAGTGTAGGGACAGCAGGTAGCCTAGTGGTTAGAGTGTAGGGACGGCAGGTAGCCTAGTGGTTAGAGTGTAGGGACGGCAGGTAGCCTAGTGGTTAGAGTGTAGGGACGGCAGGTAGCCTAGTGGTTAGAGTGTAGGGACGGCAGGTAGCCTAGTGGTTAGAGTGTCCGGACGGCAGGTAGCCTAGTGGTTAGAGTGTAGGGATGGCAGGTAGCCTAGTGGTTAGAGTGTAGGGACGGCAGGTAGCCTAGTGGTTAGAGTGTAGGACGGCAGGTAGCCTAGGATGGCAGGTAGCCTAGTGGTTAGAGTGTAGGGATGGCAGGTAGCCTAGTGGTTAGAGTGTAGGGACGGCAGGTAGCCTAGTGGATAGAGTGTAGGGACGGCAGGTAGCCTAGTGGATAGAGTGTAGGGACGGCAGGTAGCCTAGTGGTTAGAGTGTAGGGACGGCAGGTAGCCTAGTGGTTAGAGTGTAGGGACGGCAGGTAGCCTAGTGGTTAGAGTGTAGGGACGGCAGGTAGCCTAGTGGTTAGAGTGGAGGGACGGCAGGTAGCCTAGTGGTTAGAGTGTAGGGACGGCAGGTAGCCTAGTGGTTAGAGTGTAGGGACGGCAGGTAGCCTAGTGGTTAGAGTGTAGGGACGGCAGGTAGCCTAGTGTTTAGAGCGTTGGACTAGTAACTGAAAGGTTGCTAGATCGAACCCCCGAGCTGACACGGTAAAAATCTGTCGTTCTGCCCCTTAACAAGGCAGTTAAACCCTGCTGTTCCTAGGCCTTCATTGTAAATAAGAATGTGTACTTAACTGACCTGCCTAGTTAAATAAAGGTAAAATAAATTAAAAATTAAAAAACAATAAATCCCTTATATGAACTGTGACTCAATGAAACCATTGAAATTGTTGCATGTTGCGTTTTAGTCAGTATATAATACGAATTGTAATTGGTAACATTTCATACGAAATGGGTGATGAGATTCCCACAAATAAAACCATACCGTACGAAACGTAACATATCCTACTGAATGGCTCTCGGGTTTACGTACAGAAAAGTAGGAAATGTTCTGACATCAGGTTGGGGAAACACGTGAACGTACGACAGCACGTCTTTTAAGAAGAGAAGACATCCTTCCCATCCTCCTCCCCCTCCTCCCCTCCCCCTCCCCCCCCCATCATCCTCCTCCCCCTCCTCCCCTCCCCTCCTCCCCCCTCCCCCCCCCCCCTCCTCCCACCATCCTCCCTCCTCCCCCCTCCTCCTCCTCCTCCTCCCCCCATCCTCCCTCCTCCTCCCCCCCCATCCTCCTCCCCTCCTCCCCCTCCTCCCCCCCCCTCCTCCTCCCCTCCTCCTCCCTCCCCCTCCTCCCCTCCCCCTCCTCCTCCCCTCCTCCCCTCCCCCCTCCCCCCATCCTCCCTCCTCCCCCTCCCTCCTCCTCCCCTCCCCCTCCTCCTCCCCCTCCTCCCCTCCCCCTCCTCCCCTCCCCCCATCCTCCCCCTCCTCCCTCCTCCTCCTCCCCCCTCCTCCTCCTCCCTCCTCCTCCTCCTCCCCCTCCTCCTCCCTCCTCCTCCTCTCCCCCCTCCTCCTCACCCCGTTGTGTTAAAATGTTAATGCTGATAACCCCCTGCCCCCATGTGCCTGATAAGCCACTTCTGGGCTCTCGCATTATTGGCCCCTGAAACTAGTCTAGCGTCTGCTCTTGTGTGTGTGCGTGTGTGTGTGTGTGTGTGTGTGTGTGTGTGTGTGTGTGTGTGTGTGTGTGTGTGTGTGCATGTGTTAGTCT